>NC_068280.1:7052316-7239816 GCF_025860055.1 Xyrauchen texanus | reverse complement strand
TGAACCTGTTAATTTAAATGAACCACTCACACAAACCATTTTAATCAAATGAACCAGACCACCCAACACTAATGCTGAGTTTTACACTACATGATTTTAAGCCCGATTTTCGCTCGGGGACAATTTTGAGGAGATCGCCGACAAAAGCCTGAAATCATAGGCAAATCTGAGCTCGCCCCCATGAACGACGATCACAATGTATGAACTATCAAATGTGCGATTTGAGAGAAGCGCCAACGCATCGCTGATGTCAGAGAGTTGTGCAATATGAACTGTACCACGATCCGACGTCATCCAAAGTCGTGTAGTGTGTAGGAAGGATAACATGAGCGAAAGCAAGGACAGTGAATGAGAGCGTGTTTAAATTCTTTCTCACGTCACACAGCAATAAAGCTTTGTGTTAATTACATTAGTGATTTAATACATTTGACTTAATTACTCACAAACACTGTCAAACCCCCAAATAACCCTATCTCACCTAAACATGGTAATACTCTAAGGAATAAACACATTTTTTACTTAAAAACTCAAATCCACCTTGCACATGAATATTTTCACTTTGTGTATCAGAGAATATTTGGACATTTCAGATGAGATGGGTAAGACTGCTTGTAAAAAGTTAATCTAAATTGAGAGTATTGGAGGACAGTTGTACTCTTAAATTATGCTTAATTATCCTTCCATCTCCTCAGGCTCCCATCTTCTATTTTTGTGAATGCTCTGGTATGAACGTCTCTAATTAACTATTTACTCATTCCAATTATTAAAATATGCACAGCTATTTGATGACAGATGTGTTGGTAATCGATATATGAGATGAAAAAATATTGGTGCTTAGGCTATGACTGGAAGTGCTACTATTGTTTTTTTAGAAATGTTTTATTTCTTAGGATATTTCATCTGTCAGTAGTGCAAGCAAATATCAGGGTCAGAGTAACTTACAATGGAAATAAACTGTACCAATGTAAATATTTTGCTCATATTTTTGTTGAAGCACTTACTTTAATTGTTCCATAAAAATGGTCTATTATTTACGGTGGCCCAGAGTTGCACAGCATATCAAAATGAACAAAGCAAATAAAAGCTGAAAACACAATGGAAATAAACATCTAGGTTACGAATGTTACCTCCGTTCTCTGATGGAGGGAACGAGACGTTGTGTTGGAGAAGCGAAATTAGGGGTCACTCTTGAGCACCGAGTATACCTCTGATCTATGAAAAAAGGCCAATGAGAAGTTGGCAGCTAGTATTTGCATACCCCGCCCCCGGACATACGGGTATAAAGGCGAGGAAATACAGGAGTTCAGTCAGGAGCCGGAAATGGTCCGGCCACTACAGCGGCTCGGCTCAGCGACGTGGCCGGGAAGACACAACGTCTTGTTCCCTCCATCAGGGAACGGAGGTTACATTCGTAACTTAGACGTTCCCCATCTGTCGCTCTCTTCGACGTTGTGTTGGAGAAGCAACTCTAGGGGTCAAATTTAAATCACGCCATGCGCTGAGCCGTGTACATGTTCTGCTGACACAGGAGCGGGCAGGTGTTTTACGTGCCAAGACGATCGGCTGTATCAGACTGCATGTACCCTTCCCCAATGCCCCAAAAAAGTCATCGGAGTCCTTCTGGTTACCCTAGACAGGGGAACAAGGCGACGCTTGCCAACCTGGGAATGGGCCAAGCCTGGCTGGGCCACTTTTCTCTCTATGTTTCTCATATAGAGCACTAGACGGCCGGGGCCCTTACATGCATCGAGGGAAGTGGGTCTTATCCAATTTCCTATTCTTTCAGGGGAAAAAGACCCTGCGGAGACCACAACTACCCGGCGTGGAGGTAAAGTAGTGAATACATCACATGTGTTTTTAGGCGATATGTGGGAGTGGCGCGGTGGTAGATCCAGCCTCAGCGAGGGGGAGTTGCTACAACACGGTGACCGGAGGAAGGAAAACGCGGGTCCGCTTCGTAAGGGGACCATATTGCAGAGAATACACACAGGGGGAGTCCGAGTAGGAGTCCTCACCCTGTGGAGCACCTATTCCAGTACAGGGTAGATTGAGAACACGCAGTGGATTGGGTCGGCAAGTTCCTCCGCTGAACTGTGGACCCATGAGGGCTAGGGAGGAATCAACCAGGGATTCGAGGAGTGGAATCTCCTGGGAAAAAAGACACACAATTTTACCTCAACCGAGGGAAAGGGCGCTACATGCAAGCGATTCACCCGGCCAGCCCATCAGCGTGTTACCGAGTTCTACTGGCTCGGACCTGAGAAAACACAGGATGAAACTGACTCAACCCTGAGATTGTAATATCTCCTAAAGGTGTTGGGTGTCGCCCAACCCGCTGCTCTACAAATGTCTGCCAGGGAGGTACCCCTGGCCAGTGCCCACAAGGACGCAACACTCCTTGTTGAGTGAGCTCGGACCCGCAAGGGTGGGGCACGGCCTGGGTGTGATAGGCCAATGAAATGGCATCTACTACCCAGTGGGAAAGCCTCTGTTTGGAGACAGCGTTTCCTTTCCGCTGTCCCCCAAAGCATACAAAGAGCTGCTCAGAACATCTAAAGCTCTGCGTGCGGTCCAGATAGGTACGCAAAGCACGTACCGGACACAGCAACGAAGGGGCTGGGTCTGCCTCCTCCCGGGGCAGCTCTTGCAGGTTCACTACCTGGTCTCTAAAGGGCGTGGTAGGACCCTCCTGTATGGAAGCGAGCGCGATCAGCAGGACAGTATTAAGAGAGAGGGCCCTGAGTCCAACTGATTCTAGCGGCTTGAAGGGAGGTCTCTAGAGGCCCACGAGGACTACCGAGAGGTCCCAGGAGGGGAACAGGCTTGGCCGGGAGGGATTTAACCTCCGGGCACCTTTTAGGAACCTGATGATTAAGTTGTGCTTACCAAGGGACTTGCCATCTACTGCGTCATGGTGGGCCGCGATAGCAGCGACATACACCTTTAGGGTGGAAGGGGACAGCCTACCCTCCAGCCTCTCTTGCAGGAATAAGAGTACTGACCTATCTGCACACCTCTGTGGGTCTTCGGCCTGGGAAGAACACCAATCTGCGAACAAGCACCACCTCAGGGCGTAGAGCTGCCTGGTGGAAGGGGCACTGGCTTGGTTGATCATGTCTACGACGGTAGGTAGTAGACCAGCTAGATCTTCCACTTTCCATCCAGGGACCAGACGTGGAGTTTCCAACAGTCTGGATGCGGATGCCAGAGCATGCCCTGACCCTGAGAAAGAAGGTCCTTCCTCAGGGGAATTTGCCAGGAAGGGCTGTCGTGAGGAGTACGAGGTCAGAGAACCAGGACCGGGTGGGCCAATAGGAAGCCACTAGTGTGACTTGTTCCTCGTCCTCCCTGACCTTGCACAGCACCTGTGCAAGAAGGCTCACTGGGGGAAATGCGTATTTACGCAGCCCCGCGGGCCAGCTGTGTGCCAGTGCGTCTGCCCCGAGGGGAGCCTCTGTTCGGGCATACCAGAGCGGGCAATGGGAGGTCTCTCAGGAGGCAAACAGATCTACCTGGGCCTTTTCGAATCGTTCCCAAATCAGCTGGTCCGACTGGGGGGTGAAGCCTCCATTCTCCACTGGGCAAGCGTTGTCATGACAGCACGTCTGCTATCACATTGAGTTTGCCGGGGATGTGAGTGGCACGCAGCGACCTGAGACGATGGGCGAGTCGTGACATGTGGCAGGAGCATACACCTTGCCGATTTATGTACGCTACCGTAGTGGTGCTGTCTGACCTGACTACGACATGTTTGTCTGTAATTAATGGGTGAAACTTCCGCAGGGCAAAGAAAACAGTCATCAACTCTAGGCAATTGATATGCCAGTGCAGCAGGGCCCCTCTCCAAAGGCACAAAGCTGCGTGCCCCTTGCACACGGTGCCCCAACCCAATCCGGAGGCATTGGTAGTGACCAGGACGCATCGGGACACCTGCCCGTAGAAAGCAGAGGTCTGACCAGGGTTTGAGTGTCTGGCAGCAGGCGGGGGTGATTGTCAAACGGTGCGTGGCGCGGCCCCATGCTCATCTCGGGACTCAAGTCTGAAGCCAGTGCTGAAGCGGTCTCATATGCATCAACCCCAGCGGCGTGGCTGCGGCGGAGGATGCTATATGCCCTAGGAGCCTCTGGAAGAGATTTAGAGGGACCGTTGTGCCCGGCTTGAATTTGGTGAGGCATTTCAGCACCGACTGCGCCTGCTCTTTGGTGAGACGTGCGGACATTGAGACTGAGTCTAACTCTATGCCGAGAAAGGAGATGCTTTGAACCGGGGTGAGCTTGCTCTTTTCGGTTGACCTGAAGCCCCAAGCAGCTGAGGTGCTTGAGCACCTGGTCCCTGTTTGCGTATAGTAACTCTCAGGAGTGGACAAGTATGAGCCAGTCGTCGAGACATGCCAAAGGGGAGGACTTTGTACTGGAATGCCTGGCCATCGAATATGAACCATAGGAAGGGTCGGTGTCGCGCCATAATTGAGACGTGGAAGTACGCGTCCTTCAGGTCTACCGCTGCGAACCCATCTAGATGCCGGACGCATGTTAAGATACACTTTTGCGTGAGCATTTTGAACGGGAGTTTGAGCAGAGCCCGGTTAAAAACTCGCAAGTCCAAGATTGGTTGTAAGCTGCCGCCTTTCTTGGGTACAAGGATTTGGCATGTTCACCGTGTACTGCGGTAAAGCGGATGCCCGCGAAGGGGGACGGGGCAAACTGAATTGCGTAACCGAGTCGGATGGCCAGCGTGATGGTTGGGAAGTGAGAGCCACGAATCCAATCTCTGTGCTAGGGGCACCAAGGGGATGAGTATTTTTGATGTACCCGGAAGGGCTTCGCAGCGTGGCGGAGCAGGTAGTATGCTGTCGGGAGGTGAGGATGCGTCCCGAGGCTCTGGTGCTGAGAAAAGACTCTAAGCACTTACCTTGCTCCGCACACCCGGCAGGGGGCGGGTTAGTGACTGAGGAGGAGGTCCTGTAGTGGTGTCCTCTGGACTCATCAGAACCGGCCGGCCGGGGGACAGTCATGGGGCTGAAGGCGGATCTGGGACCACGTCCAGCATGCTGGGACTGTTGAGATCTGGTGGCAGAGTGCCGTGAGAATGGCATTTGCAAGCCAGATGACCCAGAGACAAAGGAAATAGCTCTTTTATTGAGAATTTGGGTACCGCTGCCCTGGTTAAGGGGAGCGGAAAATGAAATGAATTCAAAAGAAGATTCTCCTCCAGGCCCTCCACCGGGGGACGGAGTGGTCTTACCATCTCCGGAGCTAACGTCTTGGGCTCTGAGTCATCCGTCTCAGGGAGCGCCTGGGAGCCTTCCGGGTCCTCGAGGAGGTCCGTGAGACGGGGGTGTCTGCTTCCTGCAGAGCGCTCAACGTGTGGGCTGAGAGCTGGGCCCAGGTTGAGGCGGAGCAGCTTGTTGTTTCTTCGCAGGGGGACGCCCTCGGCGAGCAGACAGGTCATGGCCCGTGGCGGCAGGCTTGCGGCGGGGCAGGATGTGAAAGATCGCCTCCGTCTGTTTCTTCACCGCGGAGAACTGCTGGGTAAAGTCCTCGACGGTGTCGCCGAAGAGGCCAAACTGTGAGACTGGGGCGTCGAGAAAACGAACCTTGTCGGTCTCACGCATCTGGACCAAGTTCAGCCACAGATGTCGTTCCTGGACCACGAGGGTGGCCATCGCCTGCCCGAGTGACTGCACTGTGACCTTCGTTGCTCTATGGGCGAGGTCAGTCGCTGAGCGCAAGTTCCTGCAGCACGTCGGGATCAGGGCTACCCACGTGAAATTCTTTATGCGCCTTGGCCTGGTGGACTTGCAGGAGGGCCATGGTGTGCAGGGCGGAAGCGGCATATCCGGTGGCACTGTAGGCCTTCACTGTCAGCGAGGATGTTGTCCTACAGGCCTTGGAAGGGAGTACAGGGTGACCCCGCCAGGTGGTAGGGTTTCCGGGGCATAAGTGGAACGCAACAGCCCTATCCACCGGGGGAATCGCCGTGTATCCGTGGGCCGCTCCGCCGTCGAGGGTAGCGGTTAGCGGCACCTGGACCCCAGGAACCAGTCATCCAGCCGGAGGGCGGAGGGTTCCAGTCCAAGCCCACGCTGGCGGTGGCCCGGGAAATCATGTCGGACATCTGAGCGTCAGCCTTAGCTTGGGTGTGCTGGCCCGAAGGCAGCAGCCCAAGGGAGTCATCCGCGTCAGACGCTGCGCTCTCCGATGCAGCGACAAGCTCATCTGCTTTGAGCTCCAGAGGCTAGGCAGGCTGGTTGTGAGGCAAGCCGCTGTTGCCTCAAGCACGGACGGGAGTCAACGAGTGTGGTCCGAGGGGGGGTACCCGAAGGAGCCGCACCCGCTGCCATCCCCAGATCGCTTCCAGCGCCACTTGCACCATCCTCAATCCCGTGGGAAGAAGGAGCAATGCGGGGGCGGCTGGAGTGGCTTGCTTTCAGTTGAAAGCGAGCCGCGACCGCAACGTTGCCATGGTCATGCCCTCGCAGTGAGAGCATGAACCATCCACAAACGCAGCCTCGGTGTGATCGCTACCCAGACACACGAGACAACGCCTGTGGCCGTCTGAAGCGGAGAGCACTCTAACACATCCAGGAACTACACAGGGGTGGAAGGGCATCTTTATAAAGACGCATCCTAAAAAGGACATTCAATGCCGCTGTGTATTGCTCTTTTAGAGAAAATCACTCTTTTAGAGGAAATCACTCTTTTAAATAACTCTTAGAGTTTGGGTTTCTGCACTGTCGAAGCGCCCAGGGGCAATTGCACTGCCGTGCACAGAAGGAGAAATTGCCGCTGTAATGCGCCGTCGATCCAACAGCATGCAGAGCGTCAGAGGAATACTGGAACTGGTGTTATCTCACGTGAACAGCATGCACAACCATCGGCTCCGAAGAAATTTTCTGAATGAACTCTAGTATTTCCTCGCCTTTATACCCATATGTCCGGGGGCGGGGTATGCAAATACTAGCTGCCAACTTCTCATTGGCCTTTTTTCATAGATCAGAGGTATATTCGGTGCTCAAGAGAGACCCCTAGTGCCGCTTCTCCGACACAACGTTGAAGAGAGTGACATACGGGGAACCACAGCTTATAGCAGATAGCAGAGAGGCTTCACTTTTTTGTCTCTCACAAACATAAATATTAAAATTGCATTTGCATTGCAGCCAGGGTCAGAAGTGAACTTCCATTAAGAGGCAATGTTTGAAATAATAATTTAATCACAGCACCGAACTGATGCGGAGCAATAGAATCGGAGGGCCTGTGTGGGTCAATCGTTTAAGGTTACAGCACTGACTCTGCACCATCTGCACGATGGCGAGAAACAAACATTTTTTTGCAAAAATTTTATTGAAGATTATGATGTATATATTTTTTACTATTTCAGATGCTATTTATAAAAAACATGTTGTTTTTTGCCCCATATTTAGATTTTCGGGGATATATTTGCCATTTATTTTTCGACCCTGATTGCAACGGGCTCCCTCAAACCTGGGCCCGGGTGCAATCGCACCCATTGCACCCCCGTTATGCCGGCCTTGGCCATATTTAATTTTTTGACATCAATGAAAACAAGGCTGTGGGGGATTGATGCATTTTGAGACAGGGATGTTTTTAAACTCAAAAATGCACAGCTGCAGCTATGAATGACATTCAGTATTAACTGAAACTGTTCTTAGAATAGATTCGACTCAAGGCCCTCTGTTCATCCATCTATCTTCTTCCACCTACAATGACCTCTCCCCAACACTCCAACATCCCAATGCTACTCTGGATCATCATCTGACCAGGTGAAGAATGATCTCAGGAGACACCATGAATGGACACCAATGGCCACTAATGATGTCCAATCCAAAGTACTGAAGCTCTGACTGAGTATTGCAGTGATTAAAGATCTGGGCTTATAACCAAAAGACTACAAGTTCAAACCCTATGAGGGGCAATCCCCTGTCATCGCTGTGCCCTTGGGCGAGGTGCTTGACTTGCTCCAGGGGGACTGATCCTCTTAGTCACTTTGGATGGTAGTGTCAGTTAAAAGACGAGGCAGTTGCCAAGTCTGTGTAAGCGAGTTCAGTGCAGGTGCATTTTCACTGAATTCACACCACACAGGCCATACTACTCAGGGATTCCCTAGGGCCATTGTAGCTGGACTTTTCCATCAGTGTCCTCAATTATTGACTATCTGACCTGGAGGCAGAGAACGTAATGCTACAAGTGTCCGAGAAGGTTGTGAGTAGCACAGAGGTTCCAAAAAGACTCTACTTGCTCCATTATTCTATGCTGTTCTTATAATTCAATTGCATGTTGGCTGTAGGCTAATAGTATATTTGAAAATGTGTATGCCTATAACAAGTAGGCCTAAATGTGAATAAAATGTCAATTTCAAGCAATCTTTCTTTTGTTCTCCTGCATGATATATTATAATTTTCTCTTGTGGTCAAAAGTGATGCAGAGGATCTAACACACTGGTTTCATGCTCTTGGCAGTTTTTGTGAAAATGATTCATCACCAAAAACAAATGTTATCCTCACTACAAGTGAACCCATATTTTACATAAGCCTCTTTTTCACCATCAGGCCATAGTTCTGAGCAATGTGAGTAACGGTTCCAGTAGCATTTCCACTTGAGCACGGTTCGGTAAGGTACAATTACAAAAAAACGTTCCATGCGTGTGGTGACCCATGATTGGTTACTTGCTCATTCAGTCCATTCCAATGCTGATTTCGCAGTACCACCATGGAAGAAGATGTGTCACCTTGTCAACGAGACTGAATTGGTAGTAGTAGTCGACCAATATGGGTTTTTTAATGGCTGATGCCAATATCTAGATAGCAGGGTGGCCAATAGGCTGATATAATGCTGATATATCACACCATTCAATATTATAGCTAGTAAATGACGTCTGTTTATACAAGATATTTACAGACGTATATGATAGACGTTTTATTGATTATTTTCCTTCTTATCATTAGACAAGATGGTTAACAGTTACAGGGAACTGGGAGGTGAGAGAGAGGGAGAATGAAACGCATGGCTCCGATATGGGGAACCATTTAAATGAGACTGTGTTGCATTATAATTACTATTTATGCACGATGGCATGAAACAACAAAATTAACTGTGATTTGTCCTTTACATACTGTATCTCAGATGGCTCATTCACATCCAAGCAGGCGATGCTCTGCTCTGTCGTTGGTTGAGAAATTAATTGGCCTATGACAAATGGCATCCAAATATTGGCCGATTTATTGGCCTCTGCGTTATATCGGTCAACTATTTATTGGCACGAACAGCATGGTTCAACAACATTAACTTAGGCCCAGTGGTGGGAAAAGTCTGGGTTGAAGATTTGTTCAAGAATTTAAGGATGAAATGATGTCATGCAACCTGTCAATGTTGGCATCTGATTATTTTAGATAGCTTCTCCAAAGTGAATTTGCAAAACACATTAGTATTTGCATGCCTTTCAACATCAACAACAAAAGTTATGAGAAGAAACCTTAATGTTTTTAGCTCCCTACCCAAAGTAGAGGATCTAATTCATCTCGTATACTATAAGAATTGTAGAGTATCTGCACAGGGTTTCCGCGGGGCATTAAAAAGCATTAAAAGTCATTCAATGGATTTTGCGAAAATTAAGGCCTTAAATAGCATTAAATGTTATTCCTACAGTCATTACAAATTTTAGATCGTTTTGAAAAAATAATATTACCAATTTATTTTGAATATAGCCTTCACAATTAATAACTTTGATTTGCTGTCGCAAAATATGTAGGCTACAGTGGTGTGATAAACATGCGGATCCAGTTTGGTAAGCCTCCGGCCGGTGTAAAATTGTCGTAGTGGCGGGCTGGGACCTGGAGGAGTTAGAACAGAGAATGTAAATTTAGTAAAGTTGCAAAGAAACGGGACAGTGCAAATTCCAGCAAAAGTGGCTCGAAGATTAAGAATTTAGGACATGTTTGCTTACATGGTTGGTTGTCAACATGGAGCCGTTAAATCTCATATGCAGTCCGATTGCCACAAATCGGCTGTAAACGGCAGAGAGCAATTAACTATCTCATGTTACTTCGCGTTCTAATGTTTAGAGTAACAGAAGTGCTCTGAGTTCGGTTCCGTTAACTTACATGCGCTAAACGCTTTATTTACACTAAACTGGCGCGTCCTGCGTGAAGCGGTTTTTATTATTATCTGCAGTAGCAGCATCTCAGTCTCCGCAAGGCACATGTATCATAATAATAACATGGAATACAAGATGGGGTATAATTCAAACATCTTTATTAAATGATTGTTGAGCAAACAGCATTAACAGAAACACCTGTAGGGTCTAGAAACATGCGCTCTTCATTCTCCTGAAAGTGGAACTAATATTTCCAACATCCAACAAAATGAAAAGGAAGGAACATACATATCATAAATCTATATAAAATATTTAGTTACTATAATATAATGCATTGCTAAATTTAGTATAATAAAATAATTACTAAAAATAATTACATTAAATAGTGACAAACTATCCAACATTTTCACTTTAAATTTAATTACACCAATGGGTTATCAGTTCAAATTCAGTTTGACATTAAGCCTCATTCTTTAGGACTATCTTATATACAGTAGGCCTAAAGAATAGTTTGCATAAGCCTACTAGTTTTTAAGCCCTAGAATAAAGAATACAATTTATATTTTAAAATGATATGTTTTGTAGACTGAATTATTTAATCAACCAACATAATTTTTGACAGCAAAAACCAGGCAAAACTATGGTTTTACCAACATGGAAATGTAGTTAACAGTGACATTGAGTAGAAAGCTTACATATAACCAGTTTTGACAGCTGCTGATAAAAACTTAAATGATCAGCATCGATTGATGAGATGAAAAGAAAACTGGAGATCGGTATCGGATGTTAAATTCCTGATTGGAGCATCCCTAATATTCAAGTTGACGGTGTTTAAAAAAAATGAATGTTGATGATTAGGAGGCTGAGATCCTGTCACAAAATGGACAAAAACAGGTACACAGAGGATGGTAACATTTGGATATGAAGAAGAATTTGTTTCACTGTTTATATATTTATTTGTTTGTGGTTGAACTGAAAAAATGTCTCAGTTTGGTTCTTTTTAAGAGGGCTCAAGTGCGAAAATCCCAGTAGACTTTTTGCAGTTGAACGTGTGGAAAACATTACCATCATAATTGCAGTTCAAATCGCAATTGCATTATTTTTCAAAATAATCGCAATATGACTTTTTGTCCAAATCGTGCAGCCCTAGTATATGTGTGTGTATATATGTGTATATATGTATATATATATATACACACACACACACATATATACGTGGTTAGTCATAGGTCATGTATGGCCTTAAAAATGTTAAAAAAGGCATTAAAAAGCATTAGATTAAATTGCATGATACCTGCAGAAACCCTGTCTACAACTAGAGGTTTTAAGTTATAAAAAATTATTAGTTCATATGATCCAACATTCAAGATCTTTTTCATTTTTATGGATCAGCCCTGCTTTACCAACAACAAACAAAACACGCTTTTCACTTATTTTGAACTCAATGTCCTCGATCCCTTCTGGACAGTATGACAAATGATATGACTTGTCATGAAGCCAGTAATTTATAGATAAATCCTTATATTAGTGAACATCTCCAGGCTCTGATTAGACAGTGGGTGTTTGGTTGCTTGATGGATGGAGCCAGAGTCCTGTTGTCATCTTAATCGTGGTTCCCACGGTGATGGATATTGTCATCTTAATCAGAGTTGGCTGGGTGATTGATGAGATGGGCTGTGACAATGGGGTCAGTGAGCCGCCTGTCCAAGGAGTGGAGGAGGTGGGGATATCCGAGGGTAGAACATGGAATGGCCATTTCACATGACAGCACATCCCAGCCATGTCCATTCGAGCAAGCCTGCTAGCTGTTCCAATTCTTTGCTATTCTGCTGCATCTCTCTTTTTCTCTCTTTTTCTTTCTGTCTTTCCATGTCCCTATTCTCTTTTCTACCTCCTTATGCCTGCAGGCATATAATGGGCTTTTTGAATTGTGTAATTCTTTTTCGGCTCTTCAGAGTCTGTGGAAAGTGCATTTGAAAACAGCGTTATTAGCAAAAAGCTTTTCAGAAAGAATTGTACAAATTAGCACTCTGAAAGAATAGCTAAAAATGTGCCTTTTCTTCTGTTTTTCATAGAAATGGAGAGCTCAAAAAATCAGATGGATACGGACAGGAAGGCCATAGATGAGCTGGTGCGGGAGAGAGATATTCTGAACAAGGTGTGTGTGTGGGCATGTTTTTCTGCAAGATGTGCTTATATGAGTGTTAAAACCTGATGGAACCAATTTGTAGAGATGTACCCATAGGGAAAACTGTTTCATACAGCACTGGGAACAAACTGTATATTTTCATTTACAAATGCCACAAATGCGTGTAAGATTAATGCAAAGAATGATCTAAGCAAGAGAATTTCTCAGCCTCTGAGGTTGATTGCTTAATCTCATAAAACCATGCCATCAAATAGATACTATGCAGATTTAATTCTGCTTCTTTTCATCCCCTGTTTGGATCTTGTAATGTCATTGTAAAGCAGTTCAATGTAAAGGAGGAGGCAAGAACCGGCCTGGCGATATAAACAATATTTGAATAATGAACTTAAACAAAAGACAAACACACACACATAACAGACCAAAAGACAAACACACACACATTAATATTTTAATGAATCACGACCCTACCCCGCCCTCCACCCTGTCACATTCCTCCCTCATTTTCTCATGCAGGGGAGCCCCCGGCATGACGTACATCCTCCCCCCTCTTTCCCTGGGGGAGGGCGTGCTCTAAGCCCCGTCTGCCGGCAGGTCATCCCCGTCTACCTGGATGAGGGAGGGGACAAGGGGAGGGAAACAGAAATATAAAAAATGTGTGTGTTGGGGGGGGGGGTGTAGGTGTAGTGGTGTAGTATCCCCCAAAAAAACATTGTAAAATTTAAACGAGAGGGAATAGGCCAACGCGGATCGGCAGTGAGAGAGAGAGCAGAGAAAGATTGAAAAAAAAAACCACTTACTCGCCACTAACTCGCTTGTTCCTCGGCCACTCCTCGACCCTCTAATGGACAACAGCCGCGCCTCTCCGGGCGGATCGGAGGCAGTCCTTCAGCCCCTGGCAGACAGAACACCCCGCCGCGTTCTCAGGGGAACAGAAGGGGTCTCTCCTGCCCCTGGCAGCAGTTCTCCTGCTCCAGGCGGTCGGCAGTGAGCCCCTCTCTGCTCGCGGTTGGCGGTCTCAGAACCTGCCGCGTTTCAGTGGCCGGTAGGGGACTCCTCCGCCCCTTGCAGTAGCCCTGACCACTCCATGCAGTCAGTTAGGAGCACCTTCTTCCCTCGCGGTCGGCGGCCGTTCCTCCGCTTCCAGGCGGCCGGGCTCCTCCGTCCCCCTGCAGACGGACGCGGCTGCTCCGTTGGGGTGGATGGTAGTGGTGAGAACTCTTCTATGGCGTATCCCTCCTCCTTCCTGGGTTTGGCACCAGTGTAAAGCAGTTCAATGGAAAGGAGGAGGCGAGAACTGGCCTGGCGATATAAACAATATTTTAATGATTAACTTAACCAAAAGACAAACACACAGACGTGACGGACATGTCCGTAAACGATCTCTCTCTCTCGGCGCACCACCATCCGCAATCGGCCTTTATCCCTCTCGGAGGCTTAACTAGCCTGATAAGGGACCAGGTGTGTATAATCACGACCCGGCCCCGCCCTCCACCCTGTCACAGTCATTAACCAACAGTACCAGTCAAAAGTATGAACACACCTGATTGAATGTATGTGTCTTATGACCTGACTGAATGTAAGTTTCTTATGACCTTAAAGATCTTTTGATCTAAAAGCAAACGCATTAATGCTTAGAATTAGTTTTGTAGGATAATATACACTCACTGAGCACTTTAGGAAGACTATGGTCCTAATAAAGTGCCTGACGTGTTCTTCTGCTGTTGTAGCCCATCCGCCTCAAGGTTCGACGTGTTGTGTATTCTGAGATGCTATTCTGCTCACTTCAATTGGTTATCAATTGAGTGGTTATCTGAGTTACCATAGTCTTTCTGTCAGCTCGAACCTGTCTGGCTGTTCTCCGTGGACCTCTCTCATCAACAAGGTGTTTCCATCTGCAGAACTGCTGCTCGCTGGATGTTTTTGGCACAATTCTGAGTGAACTCTACAGACTGTTGTGTGTGAAAATCCCAGGAAATCAGCAGTTACAAAAATACTCAAACCAGCCTGTCTGTTGCCAACAATCACGCCACAGTCTAAATCACTGAGATCACATTTTCCACATTCTGATGGTTGATGTGAACATTATCTTAAGCTCCTGTCCAGTATCTGCATGATTTTATGCATTGCACTGGTACCGCACGATTGGCTGGTTAGATAATCGCATGAATAAGTATGAGTACAGTTTTTCCAAATAAAGTTCTCAGTGAGTATAAGTCTATATGCTTATATGGGTGTTTCTTCAACTTTGGTGTCTTTTAGCACTGTGGACTTCTAGAATGTAAAATTACGTTCACACTCTCGCCATTTTTTTCTTTATTTGTCTTCTGATAACATCCAAAAGTACATGCTGCATCGGAGATTAATGCCATTTTTGCATTGTCAAAATAGAATTCTGTGGTGGAAATGACATTTTTAAAATAAAAAAAATAAATAAAATGGCCCTCTACTTTGTCTTCCTGATGCTTATTTCATAGCTAACTGTGTATGTATCCTAATTAATGACACAAAATAATATTCTTTTCTCATTTTGCTAAATTTGGCAAAATTCAATTTTGATTGGACACTCAATACAAACTTTGGCTCACAAGTGATATTTACCTTGAAATTGATTTGTTTTCTTCAAACATCACTTGTCTCATATTTCCTCACAAGCATACTTTTTATGGACACTCACAGTCAACAGTACCCAAAGAGTTAGTACATTACATTTTGAAAAATGTGTTAGGGGCTAAATTGTTTGGTGTGGTGGAAATTATATCACAACTGTAGGAGAGTTTTTTTTTTTTTATTCAATTTTATTTATAGAAATAATTTTCACACAGTAAATATTGAAATGGTTTATATTGATTTATCTCTTTGTTTAGACTATTGTGTTTTTAAACCTAAAATACTTTGTATTTTTACAAATAATTTGAATTATTAAATATTAGGGTAATAAAAGGGAAAAACAGTCAGATCTGTACATTGGCAAAGGGTGGCTGCTTTGAGAAAAAAAAAAGATTTCTTAAAAATGTTTGGGGCACCCACTCCATAATTCACATACTGGCTTGACTATTATTCTAAAATCTGGAGAATAATAAAAAATTAGCAGGTGTGCAAACACTTGACTAATACTATATTTCGATTTTTTCTAGTTTAATCATAAAATAGACTTGCATAATTATTGCACTGTGTAGGCATGGCAGGGAGTGCAAAAACAAACTCTCCCATGTATTTCATTGTTCAATACCTTATCTGATTCATCACTGAGTTATCTTAGATGTGTCTTACATTATAAAATATTTTGTCTTTTTTGTTTGCTCTTTATTTCAAGGATAATTCATTAATTTACACTGATGCTGCAGCAACAAGTACAGATTGTATCCCTAAAATGATTTATCCCGTAGCTTCCTCACACTGTTATGATGCACAGATGGGTTTTACAAAACTAAAGAAGGTGTATGATGTTTCTGCTGACATGCTGAATATTGCATTGCTATTGTGCATGTGGAAATAACAGGATATTCATATTTAATTGCACAGGAGACATTTTGTTTCATATACGCACACACTGTGGCATACAAACATGGTTTTAGCTATCAGCTTACCTTAGAGAATCACTCCTTTGATCTGTTGAACAGGAATACATCACAGAATAAACTCCTTTATAAAGATCCTTCTCTCAAGTTCGGTTTCTGTATCTATTTTCTGAAAGTCACTCTTGCTTAGTAAGTTCAAAAACTGATCTTTTGTGTAAACTCTTGCATCTCTGTGTGCGTTCTCAGAATATGATCAAGGCTGCCAATGAAACCGAGAAACAGCAGACCATTGTGAAGCTGCACGAACAGTCAAAGAGGACCCTTGAACAAGAGATCTTAAACTACAGGGATGAAGCCCAGAAACAGCGAAAGATAATCTTTCAGCTGGAAAAAGAGAGAGATCGCTACATAAACGAGGCCAGCGACCTTACAAAGAAGGTATATATACCGATGCTATAAAACTGAAGATGAAAAATGCAGCACAGACTTCTGCACAGTACAACAGAATGTTTCAAAGATAGTGTTGTAGAAAAAAAAAAAAAAAGGAATAGTTGTTCCAAATTTGTATGACTTTCTTCCATGGAACTCAAAAGGAAATGCTAGGCACAATGAGAGCCTCAGTCACCATTCACTTTCATTGCATGGAAAAAAGATGCAGTGAAAGTGAATGTAGACACTGACTAACATCCTGCCTAACATTTACTTTTGTGTTCCCAGACAACATGAGGGTGAGTAAATGATGATAGGATTCTTATTTTGGGGGAACTATCTCTTTAAGTTAATATAGTAGCTCTTGCTACACACAAATAAACACACACTGAACAATGAGCACAGATTGATGCATGTCTTATTTTTTGGCTTGTAATTTTTTGCAATTTTTTCTGTGGTACTTCAGCATGCATGTGTGAGTCATCTTACTGATGATTTTAAAAACACATTTTGTATGTGTAGTTGCCGCTCTTGCACTCTTCTGGCAGTTACATTTAAATGGCTAAGCTAGTGTATATTAAGCAACTGTCAAGTTAAGAGTTGAGTCAAAGGTGCCATGGACAACATAATTAGAGAGCCATTCTGATTAGGTTAAATGTCAATCCTGTGTTATTATTTATTAATAATCTCCACATTTCTTAAAGGGTTAGTTCACTGAAAAATCATATTCTCATGGTTGGTGTGTTTTAGAATTCATAAGAAGTGACTGTGTGTTAGGGCTTGGCAAAATTGCCAAAACAAATGATACCTCTATATTTTTCTGCCTTTTGACAATATTGAAGGTATATCTTTCATATTGTTTGTTTACGAAATTAACAAAATTAAGAATTATATTTATCCATTTTCATTTATGCTGACCAATATGAAAAAACTGTAATATATATATATATATATATATATATATATATATATACAGTATATGTTTCAGGATGTAATATTTATGCCCGGATATTTAACAGTTTACTACTTAGTTTAATGAGTTTATTGAAATGCACTTTAAAAAACATTTTTTCCAAATAAAAAGCAGTAGCACTTTACAATAATGTTCGATTCATTAACATTATGTATTGCATCAGGAATCATGAACTAACATATAAGAAGATCTTTTTTACAGCAATTATTAATCTTTGTTAATGTTAGTTAGTTTAAAATACAATTGTTCATGTTAGATCATGGTGCATTTTCTAATGTTAACTAATACAACTTTTGATTTTAAATTTACATTAACTAAAGATTAATACATTCTGTACATGTATTGTTCATTGTTAGTTCATGTTAACTAATGTTAATAAAAATAAAAAACACGTATTGTAAAGTGTTATCTAAAAAGCATATTAAAATCTTTGCGATATTCACAATGTTGCTTAATTTTATATCGCCAGAAAATATTTGCGAAAAGATTGTGAATATTCCATACTGTATACAGCCCTGCTAGACTGTGAATTGTGTGACATTGCTTTCATATGCTTTGGTACTGTAGGTTATACACACACTATTTGCAAATGGGCTGACTATTTACTATTTATAATCTTGGTTTAACTCACACATGCACCTTTCTTTATCCTTGCCTTCATGGAGTGTTTTTGGTGTATCTCTGAATGCTGTTGTCAAATTGTATCTATAGACACAATTTAACCCTGTATACACATACTGTATGTGGGTTTGAATGTCATAGCCTTGCCATTTCAAACACACATTTTCTTTCAATTTACCATGAATGTCCTTGCATTCCTAAAGCCTGTGGTGAGGAAAAAATAAATATATATCTTCAATCAAACTCCATCGAAATGGTTTGGCTTTGTGTGCTATGGCTAAATGCAAGTGAAAAGGTACACATGGATTGACAATATTCAAACTTAAGTGAAATCTAATAATGGCAAGTTGTTTGGTTTTCTTAAATAAACATGTTGTTGATGTACCTAAGTAAAAATAAAGTAATAATGTAAACAAATTAAATGACATGGTTGTTAGAAATTAAAAGGGAGTTTCTGCATCAAAGTCAGACATTGTCATCATTACAAGGTTTTATAGCTCCTCAGTAAATGAGAATTTAAGCTCTGTTCCAAAACCAAGTCAGATACCTACATAGGCAAAACATTTTTAGACAAACAGTTGGCAGCATAATTATGCTTCCTTATAAGATACATCATTTTGGATAATCTAAAGCATGTGAATGAATGAGCTTCAGATGCATTTAAATATTTCAGGAGGGTGTATTCAAAAATATGCTTGAAAACATCTCGGTTACTGTCGTAACCTCCATTCCCTCATTTAGGGAACGAGACATTGTGTCGATGTAGTGACACCAGGGGTCACTCTTGAGAGCCTCGGTTACCTCTTATTTTTGAGAAAAGGCCAATGAAAATTGGCAAACAGAATTTGCATGCCCCTCCCCCGGACATATGTGTATAAAAGGAGGGAAGCGTGTGTCTGTTCAGACAGGTTTTGAGCTGAGGATCTGAGAGTAAGGTCCTGGCCATTTCAGCGGCTTAGTACAGTGTTGTGGCAAGAGGGACACAAAATCTCATTCACTCCATCAGGGAACATAGGTTACTACAGTAACCAAGACGTTCCCCTTCTGTCACTCATTCGACGTTGTGTCGATGTAGTGACACTAGGGGTCCTTATCTAAAAACGGCACAATACTGAACTGTGTTACATGGACTGCTGATGCAGGAGCAAGCAAGCTGCTGCGTGCAAAAATAGCAGGTGCATCAGACTGTGCATAACCTTCCCCAATGCCCCAAAATATGTCATATAGTTCCCCACATCCCTGAGGGAGGGAAGTGACGTAACAAGCATGGGAGCAGTCCGCTCCAGCCGCTGCCTTTTCTCTCTCTATGTGTTCTTTCCATAGAGTGTTAGATGCAGCTGGGGCCATCTAACGCTATAACACACATCAGGGAAGGCATTCTTTTCCATTCTAGGTCCTTCCTCGTCTTAGAGGAGCTCTACAAACACAGCGACCGGGGGGCAGAGTGAACTATACCCAAGGGAGACACTGGTCTGCCGACAGGGAGACCATACCATGGAAAATACATCACAGGAGATATTGGAATAATCAGAACCTGTGGAGCACCTGTTCCAGTACAGGCAAGTCGGTGCCTGCAGTGGGTCTGGCTGCGAACTTCCTCTGCTAAGTTCGGAGCCAGAGGGATAGGGAGTAAGGACACCCAGGGTCCTTGACTTGTGGACTGGACTGGGGGAGTAGAGCGCACGTCTTCACCTCAGGGGAGGGGAAAGGCGCTATGCGCAAGCGATAAACCCAGCCAGCTGTACCGTATTACCGAATTGTACTTGTTCGGAACTTTCAAAACACGGGACATTACCGGCTCAACCCGGAGATTGTAAAATCTTGCAAAGGTAATGAGTGTTGCCCAGCCCGCCGCTCTGCAAATGTCTGCTAGAGAGGTGCCATTGGCCAGTGCCCACGAGGATGCCACACTCCTTGTAGAGTGTGCTCAAACCCGCAAGGGGGCGGGCATGGCCTGGGTCTGGTAGGCCAACACAATGGCATCCACGATCCAGTTGGCAAGCCTCTGTTTGGAGACAACATTCCCTTTCCGCTGTCCACCAAAGCAGACAATGAGCTTCTCAGAGTGTCTAAAGCTCTGCATGCAATCCAAATAGTTACGCAAAGCACGCACCGGACACAGCAACTAAGACTGGGTCTGCCTCCTCCTGAACCAGCGCTTGCAGGTTCAAATTATTCTAACGGCTCAAACGGGGGTCTCCGAAGGCCCAAGAGGACAATGGAGAGGGCCCATGAGGGGAACAGGCATGGCCTAGGAGGGTTCTGCCTCTGGGCACCTCTAAGGAACCTGAGATCAGGTTGTGCTTCCCTAACGACTTACCGTCCACTGCATCGTGGTGAGCCACTATGGCGGCTACATAAACCTTCAAGGTGGATGGAGACAGATGCCCTTCCAGCCTCTCCTGGAAGAATGAGAGCCCTGAACCGATTGCACAACTCTGTGGGTCTTCAGATCTGGAAGAACACCAATTTGCGAAAAAGCGCCACTTTAGGGCATAAAGCTGCCTGGTAGATGGAGCTCTGGCTTGAGTGATCATGTCTACGATGGCTGGTGGTAGCCCCCACACGCATCCCGTTAAAGGGCCAGACGTGAAGGTTCCAGAGGTCTGGGCGCGGATGCCAGAGGGTACCCCGTCCCTGAGAAGGAAGGTCCTTCCTCAGGGGAATTTTCCAGGGAGGTGCTGTCATGAGGAGCATGAGGTCCGAGAGCCATGTCCGAGAGTGCCAGTGGGGGGCCAAGAGAATGATTGTTCCTCGTACTTCCTGACCTTGGACAGGACTTGTGCAAGTAGGCTCACTGGGGGAAATGCGTATTTGCACAGCCCCCGTGGCCAGCTGTGTGCCAGCACGTCTGTGCCAAGGAGGGCTTCCGTCAGAATGTACCAGAGTGGGCAGTGGGTGGAATCTCGGGAGGCAAACAGATCTAACTGTGCTCTGCTGAACTGAGCCCAAATCAGTAGGACTACTTGAGGGTGGAGTCGCCACTCTCCGCTGAGTGTTACCTGACATGACAGCGCATCCGCTGTGGTGTTTAGGTTGCCCGGGATATTAGTGGCATGCATCGACCTCACCTGCTGCTGTCTCCAAAGGAGGAGATGGTGGGCGAGTTGCGACATGCAACAAAAGCGAACACCGCCATGGCGATTTATATACGCTAGTGTTGCTGTGTTGTCTGAGTGAATCAACACGTGCTTGCCATTGATCAACGGTAGAAGTCTGCGCAGGCAAGAAATACAGCCAGCAACTCTAGGCAGTTGTTGTGCCAACCCAGCCGGGGCCCCATCCAGGAGCCAGCGCCACTGAGAGGCGTCCGTAGTAACTACGGCACAGCTGAACACCTGCTGTAGGGTCTGTCCAAGGACTGAATAATTGATGGCAGGAAGGAGTGAGGGTCACATGGTTTGTGCCGTGGTGCCATGCCCATCTCGGGACTCGAGTCTGAAGCCAGTGCTAAAGTGGTCTCATATGCATCAATATGAGCAGCGCGACCATCACTGAGGATGCCATATGCCCCAGGAGCCTCTGAAATAGTTTCAGTGGAACCACTGTGCTCGGTCTGAACGAACTCAGGCAGTTCAGCACTGACTCTGCATGCTCGCTTGTGAGGCACGAGTCTAACTCCATGCTCTTTTCCCAGTTGACCTGAAGTCCTAAACAGCGGGAAACAGCAGAAGACGTCTTGTCGGGGAGCGTTGCTTCATCCCGAGTTGGTTGTGCTGAGGAGAGGCTCGAAGCACTTACCGGGTTGTTGACTGAGGAGGAGGTTCTGTACCTCTAGACTCGTCACCACCTGCTGCCCTGAGGCATGAGTGTGGTGTAATTGGACACAAAAGATTCTCTAACAGGCTCTCCACCGGGGAATGGAGTGGTCTGGCTACCAGCTCCATGGCAGAAATCTCTCTCCCTGGGCTGCCCGTCTCTGGAGTGCTTGGGAGCCTTCTGGGTCCGTGAGGAGGTTCATGAGATGTGGGCATCCGCTTCCTGCGGGGAGGCCTACGCTGGGGCTGATGAGATGTGCTCATGAGATGTGGGCATCCGCTTCCTGCGGGGGGCCTACGCTGGGGCTGAGAGCTGGGCTGGAGCTGCCTGGGGTTTTACCGCCACAGGGGGACGAGCGAGAGAGTTGGTTTCGGGCAATAAAAGGTGCCCTTTACTAAAACCGCCTCCAGCACCAGCCACGCCGACGACTTGGGGGGTGGGGGGATGGATAGAGTGACTTTCCCCCTGGAAGAAGGAAAGCCGTGACCACAACTTTGCCATGGTCATGTTCTAGCAGTGAGAACATGAGCTGTCCACAAACGCTACCTCTGTGTGATCTCTGCCCAGACACGAGAGGCAGTGCCCGTGGCCGTCAGAAGCGGAGAGGTAATGACCGAATCCAGGAATGACACAAAGGCTTAAGGGCATCTTAAAAAAGACGTGTCTTTAAAAAGACGTTCAGCGTCAATGTGTTTACTCTTTTAGAGAAATATATACAGGTATATACTTTTTTAAAGGGCTGCTTGGCTCCAAAGAAACAAATCTGTTTGGACAGACGCACATTTCCTTCCTTTGATACATATATATCCGGGGGAGGGGCATGCAAATTCTGTTCGGCAATTTTCATTGGTCTTTTCTCAAAGATAGGAGGTAACTGAGGCTCTCAAGAGAGACCCCTAGTGTCACTACATCGGCACAACGTCGAGTGAGTGACAGAAAGGGACCAGTGTTTAACATTTTTACCTATTGGAAATAACTGTGAATTGTCATTGTTGTTAACAGTAGATATTAGAACATAGTTAGCTGTGGTCTTAACTGTTCACTTAGATATACAGTACCTTGTTCTCTATCTCCACAGGTTCTTGAGAGTATTGAGGACATTAAATTGAAGGAGATGCAGATCTTTGAGCATAAGAAGAGAATAGCGGAGACTGAAACAAAACTGAAACAGCAGCAGAATCTCTATGAGGATGTCAGGGCAGATAGGAACCTCCTCAGCAAGAACCTCATTGAGTCCAAGGTAAGTGTGTGTGTGTGTGTAGATCTGCGCACCATGAGCAAGACTGCAGACATAGAGGCCAATAGTTACTTTGGATGTGGGAAGTTTGTGTGAATGAATATTAATCTTTATCCAGGAATCTGGGCTGAGTGCGCATGTGTATTCTGTTGACGAGGGGGAGTGGGGTGCAGCTTTTCCAAGAAGAGCATTTGACTTTTCACGCAAGCAGCTGCATTCACCATGAGCGCTCTATATAGCGTGCGCTGAAATACGCATGTGAATGTTTGAAAACAGCAGCGCATGTGTACTGATTTGAGTCAGTACACGGTACTGCCAGTATTTTTTTTTCTACGACACCCTTAGCCTGTCAACTGCTCTAGCTGACAAGTATTTGAACATGATTTCACAGAACTGAGTCATAAAATGCTGGAATTTAAAAAGAAATTGTGATTGAATTAATTACAATTTGACAATGTCAAATTAAAGTCACGAGATGGCCAAAAAATATGTGATTTAATTAAATAAATGGGTGACTATTTGCACTAAGTGTAAATAGCACCTGCCACACAGCATGGCTTTTTGAAATGAAATAGTCTGGTGGAAAAACAGAAATTGAAGGTAAACTGCACCCTCAAGTGTCGCTGCAATGATGTAGTGTTAAAACAGTATGGATGTACTTTTTCTTGCGCCTTTTGTCTCAATTGTATCCATCTTGTTTCCTGTCTCCACTCTTAGGGCAGATTCATTAAACAGTTACGCCACTTTTGCGTGTGGTATTTCAGCACAAATACCTGTGTCTTATTCACTAACCACACAATCATGTTTAGCTGAAATTCCGCTACATCTTCAATATTTAAAAGAAGTCATTGTTATTCCTTTCCACGCAAACATGCCTCCTTTCTATAAATAAGGCTCATTAAAGATTCCACTTCATTCACAAAACTTCTTTCAATTTGCCTTGCACAATTTACGTCACGCAATTACAGCCAAATAAAAGTAGGCAGTAAAATTAATTTTATTGAAGAGATGTTTGTGAAAATTTTCAACCAATAACTTTAGCAGTAATTAATCAAATAATCATCAAATGATGTTGAAGAGGGTTATAATAACCTGGTATATATCCAGATGTGTGGTGTTGTGATGTGCGCGTTCTGCATGTTTAAGAGAGGATCCAGGTGACTGGATCAAAGTGATGATATTCATACATGATATTCATACATACATGATGATATTCATACAAATACAGTGGCCCGCAGCATTCTTGCACTCAAAAATGGACCACAAAATAAATTTTGCTCATGCAAATAGCCTCTGCCTTAAATAAATATATAGTCTGCACACAATTAACAATTATTTAACATTACATTTTTATATTAATTATTATTATTGTTTCTAATAATAATAATATAATTATTATTACTATTGTTTATTATAATAATAATAATAATAATAATATGAATAATTATAATGTTTATTATTATTATTATATTTAAGAAATATCAAGCAAGACTTTTCTGAATATCAGCATGCTGTAATTTTGACATAGCAGCCTAAGGCAATCAATGATTTTTGTTGTTTTCATACTAATTGTTTTCATACTGTGAAACTCCCTTTATTTGGCAGCACTTTATTTTAACAAAAAATACTGCTTTGTGCTGCTTTGTACTGTTTTGTTCAAATTAATTACTATATTTTCATTTGATTAAAGTTTTATGAATTCATGTGATTAGACACTCTTTTGATGATAAATTGTAATTAAAACATTAAAACTTGTAATTAAATAAATAAATTAAATAAAATAGAAAACTTGGAATTTGGGATTTTTTTTTATTGATATTAGCTATGCACATTGTTGCGTGATTAAATAACACAAGACATAATTTTTACCAGTGATAATTTAGCAGAGATGGGCCACTTCTATTAAAATAAATGGGAGAAATTAGAATGCTCAACAAAGGAGCTCTAACATCCAACAATCAATGGATGTAGAAAGGAAGCCCCAACTTAAAGTTAAAAGTGCCAATCACCTTTTAGATACAGACATTAGCTATTCAAGCCGGAAAAAAAAATGTTTTTTAAAGAATCACAATTTATGATTCCAGTATGATTCAGATTTAATTTCTGATTTGAAGTATGTTCTTTTTAAAAATAATTTTTATCTCCTTTTCTCCCCAATTTGGAATGTCCAATTCCCACTACTTAGTAGGTCTTCTTGGTGGCGCAGTTACTCACCTCAATCCTGGTTGCCTCTGTTTCTGAGACCGTCATCCATGCGTTTTATCACGTGGCTCATTGTGCATGACCCCGCAGAGATTCCCAGCATGTGGAGGATCATGCTACTCTCCGCGATCCATGCACACCTTACCACGAACCCCATTGAGAGTGAGAACCACTTATCATGACCACGAAGAGGTTCCCCATGTGACTCTAACATCCCTAATAACCGGGCCAATTTGGTTGCTTAGGAGACCTGGCTGGAGTCACTCAGCACACCCTGGATTCGAACTTGTGACTCCAGCCAGGTCTCCTAAGCAACCAAATTGGCCTGGTTGTTAGGGACCAGCCAGGTCCCCTAAGCAACCAAATTGGCCTGGTTGTTAGGGACCAGCTCACCCTGGATTCGAACTTGTGACTCCAGTGGTGGTAGTCAGCGTCAATACTTGCTGAGCTACCCAGGCCCCCTGAAATATGTTCTTTGATCGTAATCTTGACCAACTGTTTTTGAGATTTTGGTCTTTCTCCATTCAAGTAGATGTCATAACTGTCATAACTGGAAATAGCCTCAGAGAGTTCAATGTTCAATAATATGGTAGTAAACAATACATTGTATTCTAAAGACACATTTTGTATTGTCTTATCAATGATTAACTCTTCTGCTACAAGAATGTAATGCATTTTATTTATCTGAATTTTGTATCATATATACAGTATATATATATATATATATATATATATATATATATATATATATATATATATATATATATATATATATATATATATATATATATAGGAAATAGCCTCTATAACAATAATAATTGTATATATATATATATAGATATAAATTATATTTAAAGATAACTATGTATAATTATTACATCATTATATATTAAATTATTGTTATATAAGGGGCTTTCTCAGCAAATATTTGTATGCGATTAATTAATCGTGACACCATGTAATTAATGTTATTAATTTGTCTAAGCTGTTTATTATTTGAACTGTAAATCATCCTTTGAGTTGAAATACTAAATAGAATTTGTAATTATGCATTACCAATGTAATTCCTGTCAGTCGAGTTTATTTAAAAAAACACTTTTTTTTAAAGAGGGTTGAGTCTGAATTATTTTCTGTGGTAATCAGCATTATGTGGTAATCCGCAAACTCTGTCGATAGAGTATTAAACCCAGAACATTCCAATTGCCAAACTTTCATGTGTGCATTTGTGCATAGAGTACATTTCTGGCCTAATTAGAAGCTCAATTAATTTAGCATCTCAGACATTAATTATAAACATTATTAGTGGTGTCAAACCGTTTTCATTCACTGATATCATGAGAGAGTAGCAAGAGAAGCCTCCAAAACTCCAGTCTACAAGGCTGTTTTTACAGTCAGCAGCAGAACTCAAGTGTAAAACTCTACAAATGTATGTCCTTTGCTGTCAGCTTTACCTTGATGACCTGTTCCTGCTCTGCCACCTTTATTCTTTCTGCACTGAAGAGTATCTGAGTTTTTTTTTTTTCGAGTGTTAACGTGCCAGTTCGTTTGTCTGTCTGTGTGCTGTTCTGTCCTCTTACCCCGACTCCCTGCGTTCACTTTCAGGATCAGAACGCAGAGATGAAACGCAAGGTGAAGATCGTGAACCACATGTTCAACCAGCTAAAAGATGAAATCACCACAAAAGAGGCAGCGCTAGAGAAGGAGCGCCAAGAGTTCCAGCGCGTTGAGAGAGAGAGGGAAGCTCTCAAGGTAACCTGATTCACTCAACTGCCATATGTCTCTCGCTTATCTCTCTTTCAATGTAGCTATAGATAATGCAGTGTCTAATTGCCCTAAAGGACTAGTTCCCTCAAAAATGTAATTGATGGTATTATTTACTCACCCTCATGTCAGTCTAAACCTGTTTGACTTTTTTTTTAATGGAACACAAAAGGTGAATTTTTGAAGAATATCCTGGCCACCTTTTTTCATATAATGAAAGTGACTGGGGCTATCAAGCTCCAAAAAATTAAATTAAAAAAAACATTAAATGGCTATTAATGATGCCATAATGATTAATGATTAATATAATTAGTCAAAGTTTCAGTTCTACAGGGGAAGCAGTATTTATTTTAAAGCTGAAGCATAACTATAGCCTTGTTCTTTAATACACAGTCTTGTGACAGTCTTTATATGGTGATTTATAACCAGAAAGCTTTTGAAAAGTAACCTTTGCATTTATACTGAATGTGGATATATTTCTCATAATCCTTTCATTATTAGTTTTCAGATCTTTGTGCTTATAAAATATAATGGCACATCTCTCTTTTTCTTCAAGTCACAAGATTTCAATATCACCCTCACAAAGGATTATATTGGAATTTCAAATCGGATGCACAGAAAAAAAGAGAAATTAAATAAAAGAAACACAAAAGATCACTCCATATTTTATGACAGAAATATATATGGGAGTTCAGAGAGGGCTTTTACTCCATGCTCTTTCAAATTCAACAACTGACTCGAAAGACTTAATGACTATGCAATGCTTTTGATGTTTATTAGAGTTTTAAATTATACATGAACTTGGATGGTTCTGTGGTATAGACTCAGGGGGTGTGGTCGGATAGATAAAGGTTAGTCGGAGAGAAAGGTAGAAAGAGACTGACAGAATGATTAATCAGTAGACCAACAGGGCTGACTGATGCAATACAAAGTATAGTATAGCTCTGGTTGTATTGTGTTAGCTAATCCACACTTATGCTTCATGCACTCCACAGATTACAAGTTACATCAAACATTGTGTTGTTACTGTATGTTTGTATCTAGAACACCACTGAGTAGCTCCATTAATGAGAACTTATTGTTTTTTCAGAGGAGTGTGGAACAGTGGTCTAAACTGATTGTTTATTCTGAAAGTATCCTTCTAACTAACTAACTAACTAACATGAAGAATCATGAAACTAGCACAGCTATGTTGAAAATTGATTGCCTGGAACAACAGACAGTTGACCTCTCTCTAAGCCCCGCCTTCAAAACGTTTCGGACAAATCCTATTTTAGCAAATGTTGCCATCTGACAATTTTTCTGACAAGCATTTGCTTTTTTCCAATTAGTCTACTACATATATTATAGAATAATGTTTGAGCAGTTTTAACTGGAGTTTTATAGAAATAATTATAATAATAATATTTCTGGGTCACTTGAAATGATGGCATGAGGTACCTATAGAGGATTAGTGGTGGATGTAGTGTTTTATTTTTCTAGTGTTTTAAGAGCATGCTATGGATTAAACTGTGTCAGCCCTCATTCCAAAATTAACATGCATAACATCAGCAAGGACACCTACATTTGCTCCATGTTAAATTAAAGATAATGACTTGACGTTAATTAATTTATGTATTGATTTAGGTCTTAGTAAAGGCGACTGGCCCTAGTAAATCAAATGTGTGTTATAAGATGTTATGAGCACTTCTGTTCATTTACACTAATGTTATAAGGTAAAATAAAATATATTATAAACATTAATATCATTAACATCTGTGCATATATATACAGTGTGATCTCATGAGTATTTGTTGGTTTTCCTATTTAAAGAGTGGTTCTAACAGACATACATTCACTTCTGTTGAAATGTACAATATTGACATATTGACATATGAACAACTTTAGAGATGTACAAATGTGAATTCATGGAATGTATCACTTGTTTTATTGTATTTTTAATGTGTTAACATATGCTGGCCGCAAGCCACCACAACGCGATAAGGTTGAGAGTTTCACACAATACAGGACACTTGAGCATTTTGAGCTCTTCAATTATGGATGGGAGCCCTCTTCAAGAGTCTTGCTGTCAGACCTTTTTTTGCTTCAATACAGGACGTTAGAGGTCCTGTATGGGATAAAATACAGGGCGTCTGGCAAAAACGGGACAGTTGTAAACCTTAGCAGCAATAAACATTGCCACCTCTCCCTTTTTTTTTAGCAGTTTTCTGTGAAGAATGTTAATATTTGAATGCCCTCATGAAAAACAATCATAAACTTTCACATACTGTATGGTGAACACATGCAAGTTTGCATTGTTACTATGACAACTAGTGGACATTCTAGCAAAAGCGACTGCAGTCAGAACAGAAAAAAAAAAAATCTAATCTGTCCACATATAACATGCAGTCTGAACAGTCAGTCTAAAAAAAATCTTATTTGAAAGAAAAAAATGTGTGAACAAAGCAGTGTAATTTGGGCTAAGCGCAGTGCGTGCATGAACACTTCCACTCATACATCAAATGCACATACATTTTTTTATCTTAAGTAATAAGAAGGAGTATAAGCATGCTCAGCCTGCACAATTACAAAAAAAAAAAAAAAAGAATTAAGTTTAGTGAAAGATTTCAGTCTGCAGTTGTGTCTTGTAAACTCCAACAAATAATTAATCTTAGTCCAGATATCCCACAGGGACCACAATCCCTATGTGAGATCCACCAATCATTGAAGTTCCAAATTACCAATCGCTTTTTTTCGATTTTTAAAATGATTTGCTTCAAATCTAATGTTTTAATGTTGTTAATTAATAATAGACCTTTCTGGTTTGGGTCAAGGCTGAGAAATATTTATAAAATATATATTTTTGAAATGCCTATGGAGAAAATTAATGGGGAATATCTTCTGCTTTTCTGTGGGTGCTCGGCCATTTCCGTGGTGCTCGAGTGCCCGTATTATTGAGGCATAATGCATTTTTATGCCATGTTGTTCATAACAGTTGTCAGTTGAGGGCGCTATTTTGCTGGTGTTGTTTTTAACAACTGTTTCTGCTCTCAATAAAGCTAATTTTGGTATCTTTGGAGTGCTGGGTTTTGGAAAGAGGGTGCGTGGCTTGGAAGCAGAATGGCTGAAATCGCTTACAGCACCTTTTAAGATGTGTTACATTCATACAAGCAGACAGATAAGTAAGTTTTAAGTTTGGAGCAGTAGAAATAGAAATAGACCTTGAGTAATTTGTCATATGAACATTACTCTTTATGCTAAGCTAAAATGCTATTTCTAGCCATTATACATGTACCTGTTACTAAGCACTATCATATTTTTTTCATTAAGAACATTTTTATATTAGGGCAAAAATCTTATTCTTGATGAGAAATTTTGTTGTGTTTTTCCTTAAAAAAAAAATCCATAAAACATGACCAATTTGCTTGATCTTCTTTTAAATGCAATACGGCATAAGATGTTTAGGCTTTTTTCAGAGAATGTATTTTTAAAATTTGTAGTTTTTCTTACTGTACTGGCAGATTTTTTATAGTCAAAACAAGTGAAAAAAATCACCAGTGCTGAAGAAGTAATCTAAAGTATATATATTACGTTACTGAACTTGATTAATCTAATGGAATACGTTACACATTTTAGAGCACGTTATCTGTAGTGGAATACATTTTAATAATAACCCTCCCAACCCTGCACCCTGTCGACACTGGAAGCGTCCATTGCGGCACGTTGCACCACATCGTGCCGACAGTAATGGTGCCCAGTTAAATTTTGCGCTGCACAAATAAATGCTGTATAACATTCATGTCAAAGCATCCAGTGTACACAGCCTTAAGCCATTGCATCCCATTGCATCAACGGATGCGCCCAGTGTAGACAGGGTGTTAGAGGATATAAAATAATCTGTTGCTGTAAATGCGTAAAAACATCTGTGTTAAAGCGCTGTCAATACGTTCCTTTTACATTTCAGCATCTATATAAACAAACAAAAATGTACGAAAATGAATGGATTGTGGCAAAATGACACGCTCCTTCCTTGGATTAGCATTGCCTCGCCACTTCTTAGGGCCGTCCTTCAGCCAGGCTCACAATGGGAGTTGGCAGGAGACAGGAGAGGCGCAATTCAATTAAAGTCTCGTTTGACAGCGGATGATTAGCCTCATCACCACTGCCTTTAAAATGTATAGCACGCCTCTTTTTAAGAGACCAGTCTCTAATGCACGCTGGCGTCCTTGCAGGTCTAGGATTGGAGCCAGACCTGCTCCCCAGAACACCAGCGAAGGTTAGACGAGTCACCCGGGATGAGAGCAAGTATTGTGGCCTTAGGGCCAGGAAGCCGGGCTACTATTCCCGACGAAATCAAAGAAGCTGCTGCACTTTTACGCTAGATTTTCTTGATTTATATGGAATGCAGCAATTAGACTGCAGTTGTTATGGGGCCTGGCACAGTTTTAGTATAGCTTTCTTAAAACTGTTAGCTCACTGTATAAAAACACACAAAAACCTGCATGAAAACCTTACTTTACTCCGTTGTCCTGTAATGACTCTTGCAAGTATACATTTTTAGGCATCGCTTTACAAAAGAAGAGCAAAAGGAACTTAAATAGACTGATGGGGTAGAAAATCGGAGCAAAGGAGATAGATAAACAACTAGAGAGAGTGTGAGAAATGACAAACAAAGTCAATCTTTCATTTGTTGAGGTGCTGCAGGGACATAATGCTGAAAACTTTAAATTGATAGGGAGTTCACTGCAGGCTTATGTAACCCTCCCTGGCATTTCCTTTCTTTCACCTTCGTTCATTTGTTTTCTTGGTTTCTGTGTGCCTGTGTCTCACCCTCTGCCTTTTATACTATAAAGCATGCAGGTGCCCCAGAGCTGCAATTTACCTTGGCTTTCTTCACTGGTTCTTCTGCTTTCTCCTTCCTATTTCCCATCACTTGCAAAGTCAAAGCCATAATCACAGTTTCCCTCTTCAACAAGGAAAGATGCAGAAAATATAAACGAAGACAGGCTTTGAGTTTATGAACCATAAGGCATGGGAATTGTAAGGAATTTAACAAGTTTGGTTCTGATTCTGATATCACATACAGAATACGGATAGTTTATGCAATTATTTACTCACCCTCATGTTGTCCCAAACCTGTATTACTTTATTTTGTGGAAAATAATTGATTGCAACTATATTATGCCATATACCATATCTTGTTTAGAAATACAGTATATTATGAAAAATTATTATAGTGATATTTCTCACAAAATAGTAACTAATGACATTATTTTTGGGCTGGTTCTCACACAAAGTGATCGTATAAATTACGAAGACATGGTTTAAACAACTTGAGTCATATGGATTACTTTTTTGCTGCCTTTATGTCCTTGTTAGAGCCTGAAAGTTTTGATTCCCAGGATAATCCATTTTGGGTGAACTATCACTTCAAGCAAAAATAATATTTTGGTAACACTTTAACTAGCATTTTTCTTTTTTTTGTGAATCCGGCCCCTGACCCTACAAACCACGCAAGTTGAAATACTTGCTTTGTGTTAGTTTACCTATGTTATTCCATGCTGTATGCTACATAGGATGCCATATGTTTAATCTTTTTAAATGTGATTCATCTAGTTAATTTTCTGTGCTTTAAGAAAAATGTCATTGTGAGGGATTGGAAGCCTTTTATTGTGTCTTTAAAGTTAATTTCCATTTTTAGAATTTTTTTTTTTTTTTTAAGAAATGTGTCATTTGAATGCCTTGCATTAGATGGAAGGCCACAGAAAATGAGATTCATTATTCAAAAACGTTCTCTGCCATGTGTAGATGGAGTGAGGCAGAAGTGCATGCCATTTGCCCATTTTCTTATAAAACCTTAATTCATCTTATTTATTAATATTATGGATGGCTCTTGTTTAGTCTTTAATATGTTGCCATGGTGAACAGGAAAGATAGATATGCAAAGAAAGAGAGAGTTCGGTTTGACCAGCTTCAGGCAGATTTTGTGGTTGACAAGTTGAACTGTTCAGCTTCTGTTAGCTGATTAGAGTATTATTACCTAAGAATGCATTCATATTATATTTAATAGGCAGTATAGTATATACAAATGTTTGATCACACTTGACTGAAAATATGTTTCATATGATCTTATTTTTTTATTCTTAAATGTTCAAAATTACTATTTTAGACAAGTATACATTTTGTTAAAAAATATTATAATTATTATTAAATATTTATATGTATATAAAGTTTATTTATTATTATTTGTATTTTATATAATTGTATTATTTTTATGTATTTAATAGTATTATTATTATTATTATTATTATTAATAATAATAATACATCTTTTAAATATATTTTTTAAATGGATGAATTTTAATACTGTTTCAAAGCTCCCCAGAATGCCCCTATGAATTGGTTGAGAGAATGTGCAGAGCTGTTTCCTACTTTAAAGAAGCTAAAATACAAGATAGTTTGATTTTTAACATTTATTTGTGACTATATAATTCCCATACTTCCATTTTTGTCATTTCATAGTTTTGATGACTGTTGTACTACAATGTGAAAAATAATAATAAAGAATATGTAGGTGTGTCTAGACTTTTGACAGGTAGTGTACCTAACAAAATACAAATTAGAGAAGACTGAATCAGATTTAAGGATAAAAAAATGATAAAAAACTTCAAATACGTTTTTTCTTGGATAGCATCTGAGTTTTCTTCTTTGTGCATAAATCCTTGCATCTTGAAAGGTATCACTTCTTCAAGGGGATTTGCACCTCTGTCATAGTCACCACTATTATTAATTGTCATATACACTCTCTTAACCTACCCACGCATCTAAGAATTGTCAGCAATTTTACACCCCTGACAGAAAGTCAATATCACCCTTTGTTAAATGGTGACAAACTTGGGTTGATTACATTTCCATGGAGGAGCTATCAAAGCACTCATTCATGGCTTCACATTTAAGTTCTCCATTTCCTCCAGTCCTGTCAGAATGTGTCAATTTCAATTCGTAATTTGCGCAGACAATTGGGGTGTACAAGTCCCTGCCAAACCAGTGCTATTATACCATGTCAGGAATGGAAAGGATTATGTTATCCACAAATGTCATGGCCTTGGAGTGCCTGCTGTATTCATAGAGGTGTTATTGCCACACTTTATACACCTAAAGTTGATCTTTGTCTTTATTTGTGAAAATGTCTTGCTAAAATTAGAAAGAAAATGGACAAAGAGGTGGTCTCAATATTATGGAAGTTAGATGTAATGGCTCGATGATTAAGAAGATTTAATCTCAGCCTCAGGCCGCACCCCCGTGGACCACCTATAGTCCATTTGCTGACCGTCTGATGCATATTACACACAAAATCAAAAGCAGAGACTGTGTAAATGAGACAGGTCACTGGTATTCAATTGAATGGGAGAAATCGTAACGCTGAATATGGTGGCTTTTAGAATGTAATTCAAGGCCTTGCAGTTAAAAGAGCCAGATAGAGACATTGCCTGTCAGTTTTAATCAAGGATGTGCATGTGCATAAGATAAACCAGCCTGAACAATAGCTTTTTTGTTTAGTGTGATCTGTGAAGTAGTAAGTGCATACAGGGTTTTGTATCAATCCACCTGGAAACAAAGGCATGTTTACAAGGTACTGAGTCGCTACAATGAGCACGTTTGAGGAAGAATTAATCTCCGGATTTGACAAAGATTGCCAGGTTAGTGGCATAAAATCTTTTTTGAGTTTAGTTTGAGGCTTTTAGTAGCAGGTAAACTAGACATCCATGAGCAAAACTGTATATTCCATTGTTGATTTCTGAGTTATGTCCGTGAAATAGTCTGTGAAATACACAATACGGTCTGGCTAGGTGAGTCTAGCAAAGGGTACAACCTGAGAAGGGGAGGGGTGTCAGTCAAAGTCATCATGGTCTCGTTGTCCATCTCAGACCATTCCACATCCTTCTAGTGATAGATATGTCATTAAGGAGTGCACCTTGGAGTTTACCATACTGTGAATACTCTTGTATGCCCCTAAGTTAGCCAGCAGAGGGCACCCTCACCTGAATTCCACAGCAAGTTTCCATAGTTACCAAATACCTGTACCTAATGCCAAATAATTAGACATATTTTAAATACCCATGGGATCCAGTTTGTCTTTGTGATGCACAGCATGCTGTCAGTTGCATTTCAGAACGTTATTTTTGTTTTGCATTCAGTGCACAGTATTGTTTCTTTTGACCGTTTGCCTAATTGTAAAGGGACAGTTCACCAAAAATAGAAATTCTGTCATTTTTTACTCACCCTCATGGGGTTCCAAGCAATAACATGTATATATTTTTGGAATAAAAAAGGAGATTGTAGGCAGAATAACAGCTGCAGTCAACATTAACCTTATTTGTATGGAAATACAATATATACTGTATATATACACACACACACACACACACACACACACACAAACAGTGTTTTGTGTTTTGAAACACTGCTCTTATTCTAAAATGTGAAGAAATGTGTAAAAGTCATCAAACCTATGGAATGACATAAATGGAACTATGGGAATTATGTTTGTGACTAAATAAATCCAAAATAAATCAAAACTGTGTTAAATTTTAGCATCTTCAAAGTAGTCACCCTTTGAAAAGAATTTGCAGACATGTGCTCTTGACATTTTCTCAACCAATTTCTTGAGGTATCACACTGGGATGCTTTTTAAACAGTATTAAAGGAGTTCTCATCTATGTTGGACAATTATTGGCAGCTTTTCTTTATTATTTGGTTATGTCAAAGCACTCATTCAGAAGTATCAACTTTGATTTTTTGTTCTGAGCACTTTAGAATTGAAGATGAACAATTCATGACTGTGAAACTTTAAAAGAAATCTGTTTGAGTGTTTATAGTCTGTGAGGTTTGTAGCAATGGAATAAGATATATGTGTCAGTGCACTGACAAAGTCATTGTGAATACTTATGTAGTCTACCAAAGTTTTCACACCAGAGCTGTAGGTAGAATCAAAGTTGGGTTTGGACCAAGCAATTAAACAAAGTGTCAAAACAGTCTTCAGTATCAATATAGTCTTATATTTGGTTCAACCCCCCACACACAAAAAAAAACAAAAAAAAAACATTACAAATGTTATAATTTACTTACTTTTATGTTGTTCCAAACCATTATGCATTTTCCATGCAATGAAAGTGAATAGTGACAATATAACCTTCTACTTAAAATTTCCTTTTGGGTTCCACAGAAGAAAGGAAGTCATACATGTTGACAACATGAGTGTGAGTTAATTGACAGAATTTTCACTTTTAATGAACACTCCCTTTAATTAAGTTGTTATAAAACATTTATTAACATATAGTAACAACCTTAAACAATTTTTATGACAACATAAAGCCCAGTTCTCAGTCAGATGGCTTGGAAGAAATGCCCTTTTGTCCTGCTGCCATCCTTGAGACTATTATGCCAAGATATTGGCCTTTCAGTTTTTGTTGTTGTTGTGTGCTGTTTTATTACCTCAAGCCTTGACAAACGTACCAAGAAAGAAACTCTTTTGATTTTTGAAGCAGCCCAGCACAGAGACATCTCCCATAGTCTATCTTCTGGCTAACTCTCACCCCATGAAAAAACAATTAGGCCACTTCATAAGAATTGATTAGCATGCTAATGAATGGGCTACACTTTCTCATCACGAGAGGGTACAGCAGGGGGTAATGAGGGGAGAGTCTGCTCTCAGCTCCAGCCCAGGTTCAACTCAGCCCAGTGTTTTGCATGCTGAGAGGCTTTACATCGATCTTGAAGAAATCTTATTACATGCTCCAGATGCTGTCTGCAAATGTTTAGCATTGAAACAAGAGGGGAGGGAAGAAAGTTTGGGAATTTAATTTTGTAAAAAAAGGAAGTGATTTTGTGTAAAGAATGAAACCGGGTTCTAAAAGGTGTCCACCACTTTTAAAAATGTCATTGGTGTTTCACAATGAAAGGGAGGTGTGCCATACGTATGATAAAATGTGGCCTTTAAAAATACCTCTTGGTGCTGGCCCTTGTTCAGTGTTAACAAGGCAGATTTGAGACCTGTAGGGTATTTGGTATGCTAAATTTAGACGGGAATGGTGAAAGTGCTCGTCTTCTCACACCATTATATGTAAGGGAATTTTCTTGAAATGTGAGCTATGAACTAAATTAAACTGTCCTTATTCTACATTATTATATAATGTAATATATAATGGAATTAATCGCGTTCGACAACCATTATAAAAGAGATAAATGAATAACTAGATTATTTGTCTGTATAAAATTCTCCACCATTAATATCATAATACAATGTCTCGTTGTTTCAGCTCACAATTTCTACTGTAAGGAATTAGCTTTAATAAGGGAATTATGATTAGTTCTCTTATTGGAGTAATATTATTCTCGTGGCTAATTGAAAATAATATCACAAGTATTTAGGTACTTCTTTTAGAAACAGGTATGAGATTATTTATCAAAATATACCACAGTCAAATCATCTTTAAATACAGAAAACATGTATTGCTATTCTAAACATAAATCTAATCTAACACATATATATACATGAGACAGTTTGGTGAGAATAGTGACAGAATGTGAAATAAATTATCAATACAGTGAAAATGAACTTTATGGAGTCTGTTGACAATGCCATAAGAACCATTTATCCTTCTTTGAGTCTACATATATTTGCTATCGGATTACCCAAAGTATTTAACTAATACACCAGCATTTTGAGCAAAGTGTAGAGATGTACTTGTGTGTCTTTGTGTATCCTTGCATTCTTTGTGTTGCTTGGTTCTTGGCTCTTGGTCGAAAGTTCGTTCCGTCGATGTTTTGGACCTCTGTAAGATCAGATATTTATTGTCTGGATGAATGATGAGGTTGGCTTTGAAGTGAGGCCTTCTCATGGAGGATCCGCGACTCCCGTTGGGTGTGTGAACTGTAGAGAGTGAGAGGCTTCCTCGGGACTTCAAATCCCAAGCTTCCTTGGACCTCACATTGGCATGGATCTGGTTCCGAAGAGATCCAGAGAAGACCATGAGGGAAGAGTCAGAGCAGAGAGTGCAGTGGTCAGAAGAAGAAAAAAAGGAGGTTCTTCCTGTTTGGAAACATTTGAACTGAAACTGGCCGTATCCCCAAAGGTGTCCTGCACCAATCAGAAGTGACTTTTCAGATTCACATGGTCAACTGGGCTGTCATTTCCGACAGTTGATTTTATGGTCCTTTGTTTCGGATTCTTACAAATCTCCTGCTCAAAAATAGAGCATATTTAATCATGATCTTTTATATCTTGAAAATGGTACAAGAGACATGATATTTGTTGTCATCAGCTTCCTCTATGTAACCAAGCAAGCCGTTGCATACCAAGTTTGACATTCTTTCATGAATATTATACATGTAGGTAACAAAACATGAAAATCCCTGGTTACAAATCATACTGGTTAATTCCTTGGTTATAAAACATGGATAAAACATTACATGCATTTTAAAGAGGTACATCGGGCTATAATTATTAATTTGTTACTTATACAAGTTACCACAGTTCAAAGCAATTTTCAGAATTATCTAACAAGGCTAGATATCCTGTGGGTCCATGCGGTCTTGTATATTTATAGGATTGATTCAGCAAAGTACTGTGACTTTGTGTGAGATGTTTCTGGATTAAGTTATGTCTTTTTTAAGATGCTGTTTGCTGAACAATGATCACGATGTCACGTGATCTGATGAGTCTAAGTGTAGCAAATTGGTTTATATCACAGGACAGAATCTTGTGCATCCCGCGTCTCTCGGGAACTCCAAGAGTGTGTGTTCTCTGTCTTTTGTTGCTTTGACCTTTGAATTTAGGGCTTCTTTGCAGAGAAGTTTTCAAGTCATATGGGATCTAGACAAGTCTCTTTGTTAGTTTTATTGGCCAGATGTGAGACTCACTGACACATAAGTCATTTAATTTATGATGTTGTGGAATTCCAGAATTAAGATTGAGTTTTTCCTACATTCAAATCATGTTGCTGCAATTCTTCTGCATGTATAATACTACAGACCGGTCTTGTCAAAGGTCTTGTCATCTCTTATAACATGGACTGTTCTCACCCTGGATGTGTTAAAATCGACACAATTAAGGAGATCACAATTTACGCATATAACGGATTGTTATTTTCAGCAAAATGTCATCCCCAGTCACCTTTTACTTTCATTGCATCTTAAATATGGATGGATGGATAGATGATTGGAAGAGACCGAGGTTAGCTGTCACACTTTTAACTTTATCAAAAATATTTTGCAGGGAAGGTTCATTTTTGAATACCTAGAAACTTGAAAATGAAAAATGGTATTTAATATTTTAACCATTCTTGTCCAAGAAAACAGAAACAGTTCATTAAACATGTGTTAAGCTGTAATGACATCTTGGACCAATAGTGGGTCTGCTGTCAAACTATATGGGTAAAGTTGGAAAGTCACAATGGAACTGCTATTAAACCAGTGGCATAAGTTCCAAGTGAACATTGTGGGGACATGTCTCCCCACCTCCAACCACCACCATGAGCATAACAAAATCCAGTCCCGGCTCCACAGGGGGGCCTGGATGGGCCTGGCCCACCCAATCATAAACTTGTCCCACCTTGAGAACTACACCTACACCCACCCCTCCAAACATTCGGCCCATCCGACGGGTCCTATGACCCACCTACAAAATCTATGCCTCTCTTTAAATCTAATTATGAGACACAAAATGATTAATGAAACAGCAAAAATGGAAACGGTAACATAAATAAAACTTTATTTTTATGACATTTAAAACACATTTGACAACCTGCCCGACCTGACTTTCAAGAAAAATTCTAAGAACACATTTAACCTTTCAGATAAAACCTGCCTTTGTAACATAGTTAACTCTTTTCTTAATGTATGCCGGTATGATTTGAGTATGTTTGCTTGTTTACCCAAGAGCTATGACAAAAATATGACAGTGGAAAATTTCAAGGGTAGAATTGTCATAATGTATTCAACTTTTGATCTAGGTGTTTGAAACCAACATGCAAAATCTTAGTTAGAGAAAACACACATTTGCACAATTGGACTTTTGAATCCAAATCTTATCATAACCGAGATGTAGCCCTTGTGACAACCAGCCCTGGTCTCCTGTACAGAAAACATACCCCTAGAGCACTTGCTTTGACCATCTTACCTTTTTCAACTCTCGTGCATTTGCATCCCTGCTAAATTTATAGTTTAGCATTTCCTCTCATACTTTATTTTTAACTATGTATACTCTGTAAAAAAAGAGCTGTAATTAGCAGATTAAAAGTGCTAAACAAGGCAACCCAATGCTGGCTAGTTTAGTTCATTTAAATGTCAACATGTGGCCTAGTGGTTGGGACAAGAGCCAAAACCAGCTAGAGTGCACCTGACCTGGGTACTGATCAGGGTCTTTGGTCTTCAAGAAACAAATCATTACAACCGACTCTCACTTTCTTTTCTTATGGTCTCTCACTCTCCCTCTCTCTCAGGAGAGACTGTAAAGGTTAAGATTGGTATCAAATGACGTGTAAAGCACTCATGCCTCTCTTCCCTCTGTCTCTTTTTATCTTGCTCATCCACTTTTTTTTTGTATATGTTTACCTCACTACCTTGCCATCTTGATGATGATGTACTGCAGTTTCCTACCAAGATGGACTTTTGCAGTATCTTGACCTCTTGCACTTCTGACATTCATAAGACATTAATCAAAAAGATGACAAAAAAAAAAAGCTTGGCTGCGAAGATAAACGATACAGCATGCTTCCAAAACATAGTCAAATCTACATACCATTCGCAATCCATTTTACTTTAGTTATCTAATGTATTTCCAAGTGAAACAGGATATTTAACATGATAAAAATTTAGGGAGTGGATTTTATCCTTCAGTAAATACCAATAACCTTGGTATTTTTTTTTACCCACATTTGCATTCTAGGATTAAAACTTATAAAAGGACCCAAAGGTATTAAAAAAGTTGTCCATGCTGCTTGTGCGTCATATCCTAAGTCTTCAGAAGGAATACGATACACTGTAAAAGAAATCCTGTTAAATTTACAGTAAAAAAACTGGCAGCTGTGGTTGCCAGAAATTCACCCTAAAAACACGGTAACCACGTTTCAGGTTTTACGGGATGTCATTTTGATGCCTGTATATTTTACGGTGCATTACCATCGTTTTTATTATATACATGTGAAATTAAAATAATGCAATAAACATTAACTAAACTACATCAAATATAACACAGAAAACCCCAGTGTACATAACTGATATTACAAATAAGAAGAAACATAATTATTCCCATAAAATATAATGAAATGAACTGTATCATGCAGGGAATTTTGGGAATGTCCGATTATTTATTTTTTTAACAATATTTTACAGTAAAAAGTACATGTACTATCTTGTTAAAAATAATCTACATTTTTACTATTAATTATGTAGATAATCATACTTTTTACATACATTTTTTATTTGAATTTTTTTTACCGTAAAACGACATGTATTGTCTTTTAAAATATATTACAAAATGTTACCATATATTTTAAGGTAACTACCCATTAACCAATTAACTTTCTTTTACTGTAGCATTTTTACAGTCTTTTACTGTTAAAATTATGATTTTTTTTTATAGTGTAGGTTTTGGTGAGTGTAACAACACAATATTTAATAAAATTTTTCAGTGAAAATCTTGATGTCATCTTGACTTGAGAAGCTTGTTCACAGTGCAACTTACATTATTTGAATTGTTGTTGTGCTAAATAATAAAAATTATTGCATGTACCACATTGATGCAGTAGGGGGCAGTCAATGCTCCAGCTAAACAGGCAACACTTCTTGTCAAACCAGCGAGCTGGTAGCACAACCTTGAACAAATCTTCCACAGATGATACGTTCTTGCGCACAATGACAGCTAGACCTAGAACAACAGAATGCAGGGATCTCAAGATAGCTTTAAACTACATTTAAAGGTCAAACCAAAAGGTTAAACTACGTTTAAAGGTGCACTCAGTCATTTTTTTGTTAATTTAATTTGGACTAACAGTGACACCTTGTGGCGTGGATGCTGAATCAATAGTTTTAAGTAACAGATACCATCAGGGACTAAAAACGGTTCAACGAAAACCGAGATCTTTAGCAGAATGTAACAGAAAACAGTTAAAAGAGTTAAAACTTTATTTTTAAATGCTGGTAACCGGTTATAACTGGTTATTTTTTTTTTCTGATAATGTTTTCATGAAACCAAAAGCCGAAGTGTTCATCACAGCAGACTTCTAGAACTACACCACTTCATGTTGCTTGAAGAAATTAAACATGGGCTTTGATCCTGATGGAAACTGCTGCATCACACAATTCTAATTGACCATTGTGGATGCCGCATTCTCTGAATAAAGATCATACTTTTTAGCAACTATGTATAAATACTACATATACATGCACAGCTAATCCAAATACAAGCATTATTAGAGGTAAAAAGCACATTTCACAGTTGTTTCCAAATCTTCATTGAATTATTGTTAGACATGATGCATTAATACAGATTTGATGCTGCCTGGTTTTGACAGAGAAGCAGATCTGTAATTAAAATTATACTTAACTGTTAATTAACTGCTTGTTATGATTTCTATGCCGATAAATCCACCACACAGGAAATAAATTGCTTATTTTCATGAGGCAAGTGGCTTATTTTGGGCTTGATTTTCCAGACTATGTTGCTTGTTTCTCTTGCGAGATCTGTCAACACTACATTTGAATTTGAATTTCACTCACCCCAGTGCACTGTCATTTTTAAAAGAACATTATTAACCGTTCTTTTATTTTGCTCTAACCGGTAACCTTTTGGAAAGGAGGCTGTGGAATTTTTGAACCGAAAAACCCCCCCCAAAAAAACAGTTTTTGCTCAGAATTTAGTCCCTGGATGCCATTGTGTATATTCACTGTTCACATTCAGCCATGATTAATTTCATCCATGAGCGAAGGTGTGCAATAACAGGCTGGTTACTGAGATTAAGCGAGTAGCATTCGGCTGGTCATGTGATCATACCATGGCAGCCCCCATAAGGGGACCCTCTCCATGTACAATTAAACAGCTTTTATAAGGTGCTGATATGACTACAGACCTCATCTCGTGTGAGTATTCATGAATTTATACATATTTTTTTCAAAATTACAATTAATGTCTTTTGGAGTAAATTTTTTAACAAGGAATAAATTACTGATTGCACCTTAACACAGCGTCCTAAAAAAACAGCGCTAATGACTAGAGGTGCTGAAAGCTAGTGAGACACGATGCAACCAAAGTGGGTTGTTGCAAAGATGTCCAACGTCTGACACATTAGTACATAGACCAACAATATAAAATTTTATATATTTATCAAATTATGTAATTAATTCGATAAAACCTTTTAATCAGATTTTGGGTACTTTTGGGTGCTTTTTAAGCTTTAAGATGTCAAACTCAACTGCCATTGTATTACCAAGACAGACCGGGAAATTCTTTAAAACATTTTCTTTTGTTCTGTTTCAGAAATTAAGTCATTTGGAATTGGAAAGACATGGGGGTTATTAAATTATGACAGAATTTTCATTTTGGGTGAACTATTCCTTTAAGAACTGTGAATGACATGAGGGACTGGGCACAAGGAGCCTTCTTTGCCAACAAAGGGAGTATCAGAATCGACAACACAATCAGAATGTGACCAAAATTAATGGAATCTGTAATAGAGCCCATTGCACTCTATTGATTTGAGGTCTGGGGTTCACACACAAACTAAGAATTTACTAAATGGACAAACAACCAATTACATTTCTGCAGGCAGAATTCTGCAAAAAGGCAGCTGAGAACACCAAATAATTCAAGAAATAATGTAAAGTGGGATTCAATTGTATCACATATATGCACATATGTTATCATAAGAAATTACTACAAAAGAGGGCAAATTGTAATGCTGTCTGTCCAAACAGAATACTAAAGAACCAAATAAATGACTACCTTGACCAACCCTGAACTTAAAAACATCCCGACAGAGCACAGCCATAAAGGAAGCCAGACACAGACAAACCTTTCTAACGAAAGAGGACACGCTGTGATTTTACTGCACACAATGAGATGGAAACAGAACTGCACTTTTGAACCTCTCACTCTAACTACACAAACACATTGGATCCCCATTATAAATGATAAAATGCATCTATTCTGCGTATATACTGTATGTAATGTTTACTAATGCTTTCTCTATGTTAACTAATGTTTTTCGATTTGAGGGTAAATGATGACATTAATTTATGGTAAACTATCCCTTTAATAGAGATAACTTTTTAATAATTCTCTTCTCTTTTCTAAATGGATGGATCTCCCTGTTCCAACAGACTGAGCTACAGAAGATGAGGCAACAGGCTCAGGAGACAAAGCAGTTCATTGACAAACAGGAGGCAGAGGAACGCAAGCTGCTAAAGATCATAGCAGATGCTGATGCTGAGAGACTCCGACAGAAAAAAGAGCTTGATCAGGTACACAAGTGTGGAAGGTTTCTGGGAGTGTGTGTGTGCACGTGTCCTTTTGTTAGGATTTCCAACTTCAATAGCCACCCTAGTGTTTATGCTAGGGATGAAAGAGACAGTAATCTAGGTTCACTCAAAAGTCATTAGACCTGGAGTCTCACCTCTGACAGTGTCTGGCGGGTTCCAAGGGTCAACCTCTGTTTAAAGATAGCTAGATCAAATGGAGAAAGGGAACATTGGGGAGACCTAAATTGGACTTGGCGTTTTGAAACATTTAGTGCCTCTGATCTGAGTAAGTCAGCCTTCTAAGATGTTTTACCAACTGACTAGACACAAGATGCAAACATTCGGCACTGAGCATGGGTCAATGGTGTGACACTCATTTTTTCTGTCAGTATCAATTAAAGTCAAGGTGAAATGCAGTTTGCAACCCAGTTTACTTCTGTAATGTGGTGTATTTCTGATGGAAACAGGGTATTTAATGAAGAAAACCGTTGGACTGGACTTGATTTTTTTAAAACAGGAATGGATAAGTTCGTAAACAGTGGGGATTACACACCAGAATGGAGCCAGATGTTTAGATTGAAAAATAAGATATATTCATAATGTCTTTGTAAAAGACCTAAGTTTTTTAAGAGGCAGAGCAAGTTATTACATTTTGATTAAAGATTATTTTTAATTACCAAAATATTATATCTTTTGGAATAGCATGCACCAATGAATTGTTCTCAATAAACCAGGAGTATGTATTAAGACAACACATTCTCACCCCAACTCGTCACATACGGACGCTCGGGCAGTTTCGTCGCTTATTGATGCGCCGGGTATACCTTTGGCGTCATTTTTCAACGCGCAGGGTAGTCCGATAGACTTCTATGTATCTCTGTACCGGAGCGTGTAGCGTTGAAATTTCACGTCTTGGGTAAGCTCACGCCGCGAATGGGTCGAGAGTCGAGACTGCAATAAATAAAAATAAAAAGGAATAGGCTACAATGGCCCTCCAACTGTTTTTTGATGTTTAAAAACCCGGACGCGTCGTAAAATGACGCCATTCTATATATCTCTGAACCGGAGCGTTGTAGCGTTGAAATTTCACGTCTTGGGTAAAAGCTCACGCCGCGAATGGGTCGAGCGTCGAGACCGCAATAAATAAAAATAAAAAGGAATAGGCTACAATGGCCCTCCAACTGTTTTTTGATCGTAAAATGACGCCATTCTACGTATCTCTGAACCGGAGCGTTGTAGCGTTGAAATTTCACGTCTTGGGTAAGCTCACGCCGCGAATGGGTCGAGAGTCAAGACCGCAATAAATAAAAATAAAAAGGAATAGGCTACAATAGCCCTCCAACTGTTTTTTGATCGTAAAATGACGCCATTCTACGTATCTCTGAACCGGAGCGTTGTAGCGTTGAAATTTCACGTCTTGGGTAAGCTCACGCCGCGAATGGGTCGAGAGTCAAGACCGCAATAAATAAAAATAAAAAGGAATAGGCAACAATGGCCCTCCAACTGTTTTTTGATCGTAAAATGACGCCATTCTACGTATCTCTGAACCGGAGCGTTGTAGCGTTGAAATTTCACGTCTTGGGTAAGCTCACGCCGCGAATGGGTCGAGAGTCGAGACCGCAATAAATAAAAATAAAAAGGAATAGGCTACAATGGCCCTCCAACTGGTTTTTTTATGTTGCAAAACCGGACGCGTCGTTAAATGACGCCAAAGGTACACCCAGCGCGTCAATAAGTGACGCCAAGGGGTCCTGCCCGAGCGTCCGTATGTGACGAGTTGGGGTGTGAGAATGTTGATTAAGAAAGAAAACAGGGTCAAGTTTGATTTCATATTGACTTTATGTTGACATGTTGAAGATATTCATGCAATTCATACAGGTAATAACAACCTAGTCTCATAGAATGAACATTACTTCAACTAAATCTTTGCAAACTGACTTTTATGTGCCGAATTCTATGTTTCGTCGCATTTTCCTAGTGAAATTAACACTAGAGGCGCTACAACATCTGTGCATTTTATATACTCTCACACAAGTCATGACTACAAAAGCTGATTATGAATTTATAAACATTTATTTTTCACATCATTACTCACACACTGCTATCACGCATCTTTTGAAAAACTAAAATTTTTAATGATTGTATTACAAACTCATCTTCATTTACACATTTATTACCAATGTGATAAGCTTTCGCAGTAGCTCACCTGATAGAGTGTTGGACTTTGGACTCTGAACACCGAGATTGGAGACCAGTCAAGCACACAAGCTGACAGGTGAGATGAGAGTGTCATAGAAGCGACATCAGATGTTGTGGTTGCTTCAGAAAATGTGCTTTTATTTCTCATTTTGTTTTTGGACACTCTTTAACAGGCTCGCTTTAATAGTTGGACTATACGCAGATACTGAGCATTTGCCTCAAAATGGAATTATACCTAGGGCTTAAGGATAAGGATGTTTGTTGTTTTTGTTTACCTCTTATTTGATTTTAAATCACTATTGATTGGGTTTAGGTTGAAGCTTTACGTTAGGGAGGTATGCTTTACTCATTTAAACCATCATAATATTAACCTTAAAAACCCTGACTGATTACTACACCCTTTCACTCTCTTTTGGTGCCCCCCACTGGACATTTCACTCTGAAATTGCAGCCAAACATGAAATAAGGCAAAAATTCTGGCACTGTCACGTAATTTACACGAGACCAGGCTATGGGACTTTATAAATAAATTTTTATCACATATTTAATAACAACATTGCTAGACTTACATTAGCTGCCTATGGAAAGTGAATTGGTTCATGTTAAAGAACTAAACTTGCTATACATTTTTCTTATTTGCCTGCTGAATGAAATGCATGCTGTGTAGAGTTCAGAAAGGCTTGAACAGGGTAATAAGGTCATTTAACCTACAGTAACTGTTCATTATACTTTATTATATAATATGATTAATTATATTATTGTTTGTCACTTCTCACCGGAGCTTATGCTATGCCTACGTCATATGCCTGAACTCAACTCTCTTGTGAATGCACGGACGGCCGTTACCGGAAGCCAGTGATTATAGTTTTGTAAAACAGTTAAAGGATGGGAAAGGAGGAGGCGAGAACCGGCTTGACGATATAAATCATAGTTTAATGGAAAACTTAAAAGACAACACAAACACACATGACGGACATGTCCGCTAACGATCTCTCTCTCCCGCACGGCCCTCTGCAGTCAGCCTTTAAACCTCACGGAGGCATAATTAGCCTAATACGGGACCGGGTGTGTAGGATCACGACCCGGCCCCGCCCTCCGCCCTGCCACATTCTTCCCTCGTTCTCTCAGGCTGGGGAGCCCCGGCCTGGCGTACATCCCCTCTTTCCCTGGGGAGGCGCGCCTTCCGCGCTGACTGCCGGCAGGACATCCCCATCTACCTGGACGAGGGAGGGGACAAGGGGAGGGAAACAGAAATGATTAAAATGGGAGGGTACTCCTGTAACAGTGTAGTACCCCCCAAAAAAACTGTACAATTTAAAAGAGGATAAAGGCCAACGCAGAGCGACAGTGAGAGAGAGAGAGAGGAGAGAGAGATGAAAAAAGAAAAACTTACTCGCCAGTTCTCCGATACGCCGCAGCTTGTTCCTCGGCCACTCCTCCACCCTTTATCGGACGACAGCCGCGCCTCTCCGGGCGGATCTGAGGCAGTCCTCCAGCCCCTGGCGGACGGAACACCCTGCCGCGTTCTCGGGGACTAGAAGGGGTCTTCCCCGCCCCTGGCAGCGGTTCTCTCGCTCCAGGCGGTCGGCAGTGAGCCCCTCCCCGCTCACGGTCGGCGGTCTTAAACCCCGCCACGTTTCAGCGGCCGGTAGGCGACTCCTCCGCCCCTGGCAGCGGCCCTGACCGCTCCAGGCGGTCGGCTAGGAGCCCCTCCTCCCCTCACGGTCGGCGGCCATTGTCCACGTTCAGGTGGCTGGGCTCCTCGTCCCCCGGCAGATGGCCGCGGCTGCTCCGTTGGGGTGGACGGTAGTGGCGAGAACTCTACTACGGCGTATCCCTCCTCCTTCCCGGGCTTCGGCACCAATGTAACGTATTCAATGCAAAGGAGGAGGCGAGAACCGGCTTGATAATATAAATGATAGTTTAATGGAAAACTTAAAAGACAACACAAACACACATGACGGACATGTCCGCTAACGATCTCTCTCTCCCGCACGGCCCTCTGCAGTCAGCCTTTAAACCTCACGGAGGCATAATTAGCCTAATACGGGACCGAGTGTGTAGGATCACGACCCGGCCCCGCCCTCCGCCCTGCCACAAGTTTATAAAGTAATAAATATGGATATTTTTCCATGGAGCCGTATGGATTACTTTTTGGATGGATGCGCTGTTTGAGCTGCAAAATCTGAGGTACCATTCACTCCCATTATAAAGCTTGGAAGAGCCAGGATATTTTTTTATATAACTCTGATTGCGTTTGGCTGAAAGAAGAAAGTCACATACACCTAGGATGGCTTAAGGGTGTGTAAATTATGAGATCATTTTCATTTTTGGGTGAAATAACCCTTCAGTGCTTACTTCAGGTCTGAAATGTATGTCTAAGTATTGTTGATTTTCTTGACATTTTTTTGAATGTTGAGAGAAGTACACAATTTTTATGCTTGGATCAAAGGAAAATCACAGGTGAATAACTGGGATTTGAAGCAGAGACATATTTGAAAATTGGACAAAAAGACAAAGGTATGACTGTGTACTTACTGTCTTTCATGCGGAAATGAACTACAGTCACAAGAAGTATTGCAAATGATGCAATCAGATTAAGATAGATGGAAAAATATAAAACTATTGATTTAAAGTTGCTGATTATAAGTATAGATATAACATTTGAATTTTATTACAAAATGCATATTCAGATATGTAACTACTGTAAAGTAGTTATTGAGAGCGTGAGGAGACCAACTTGGTTGCATCATTCACATTGCATCATGGAAGTGGGTGGTTGCTGCTGAGCTCATTTGCTGCAGTTTGTTTGCCACAATTCTCCGATTGGTGGATGTTTGTCTGCAGTATCATGGGACGTGTAGTTCGCCACAAATGTCGCTATAAAATGTGCTTTTTTTTAATTAGTTGAAATAATGCAGACTAATGGCTTCAATAGAAGCATACCCCATTGATTAACAACCTTGGAGCACAAGGTAGATCAGTTTTAAAAATATTTACATTTTCATTCAAATCAGTGCTGGGTAGTAACGGATTACATGTTATCTAGATTACATAATCAGATTGCAAAATCAAAATCACGTACTTGTAATTGGAAATTTCATTTTATAGATTACATGAGTACATATTAACAAGGCAACAACATTAAATTGTTTATAATTAAATTAATCGGTGCACATCAACAAGAAGAGTCTCAAAACATCTACATTTACAGTTTCTGTATATAAAATAGGATAGGCCTATTAAATTATTATTATTATTATTTAATTATATTATTGATATATTCTCTATTTTCTCACCAGATGAAGCTGGATATGTAAGCTAACTATGTAATGTGTTTATTGCAGGTTTATCCTGGTATTTTTGACATTTGCTGAAACAGAATTTTGGTTTATGTCTGCAGTGTGCAAGTATATGTTTTGTATAAGTTTATGTGCAGTGTGCATGTATAACAATGTTATTCTGGAGGCATGAGGTGTAAAACAATTGTGAAATGCAATTGAAAACAAATTCAAACATTAAAAGAAATGAGAAAAAAAAAGAATTAAGCCTACAAACAGGTGAAAGCATCATAAATTTATATCAGAAAGTTTGGCTACACTCAAAGCTTATTTTGTATGCACATATTTTAACATAATGTGGAGGACATAATTATTTAGTTAAATTACATGTGCAGAATTAGCTAAATGCAGTGGAATAAATAGGAAGAGCGAGTCTCTACATTTCTAGAAGTGAAACGTGATAAAAATTTGCATGTTTTGTTTTCTCTGCAATCCTCTGAATATTCTGAATAGATTTACATGCATTTAAACCTCTATAGAGTATTTAATCCATTTGGGAATAAAGGCTAAACCATGCAATTACCTTCATTGGTGATGTGGATATAAATGTGGTCAGCTTTAAGAGACATCATCACATCAAAAATTCAACATCGCGCTCAAGTTAGTTCATGAAACCTTATGTGTGAATTTTGTGCAAAAGTGGTGTTAATGTGTTAAGAGACATTTTAAGAAGCGGAAAATGTGTATGATTTTGTATCTTATTTAATGTTACTCTTGACAAGATTAGATTTCTGAGACGTGCACAGTTAACAGAGACTGAAACAGTGTCTAGACCGCGGCCATCTGATGAACTTGAAATCACACCTTGTGCATTTTCATTCATATGTTTTACACTGTAGAAATATTGGCTTCACAGACTTAGAATGTTGATTTAAAATATCGCTTCATACCTGTGCTTTGCATGAATGAGAATAAAATGTTTCATATCACATTAGGCTACTGAGAATTGGCTGTGCTTAAATTAAAATATCGAAAACAATGTTATAATGAAATAAATTAGAATGGCCCTTTCTGAAATATCGAATAATATATTTATTTTTTATTTTGGGGTGAAATATGATGTAGACATTTTTGTGGACAACTTATATAAGTCAATTTCCCTATTTTCACCAGAAAATTTTTTTTTTTTTTTGGTAACATATAGTTTTAGGTGTTATCCTGAAAACACTGCCACACTGTGCTGAGTCATCAAACCTTTGCAGAAAACACTCAAACACTTGCTTATTTCTGTAATATATTGCCCTACCTCAGTCAAAGTTGAAACCCGATTAGAGGTTTTTCTCACAGTAAGCTGTTTGTTGTCTCTTATCTCCATTTGTTTACTCTTTGTACATGTGTTTGTGGTGTGGCCTCTGTTGTCAAGGTGATAAGTGAGCGCGACCTCCTGGGGACGCAGTTGGTGAAGAGGAACGATGCGCTGGCATTACTGTATGAAAAGATCAAAATCCAGCAGTCCATCATGAACAAGGGCGAAATGCAGTACAATGAAAGAGTTGAGGATATCAGACTCCTGAAGCTAGAGATCAAGAAACAAAGGAGAGAGAAGAACATCCTCAGCAAGACCGTCTCTAATGTGGAGGATCTCAGGTAACGCATGGGGAATAAGGATTAGAGAGTGATTACATCTTTTCAAATGTATTTGTCATATATGGAAGTTTTTCCAATTGCTCCAATCACACTGGGAACAGTTCACACTGAACATGATTTTGGATTCATCACGCTGTTTTTTTACGAAAACATGCACTAGATGGACGTCTTTGACCATTGTGATGCATCTCAATGTTTTTTCAGTGTCTTGCTCTGGAGCAACACAGTTTTTTGGATGCTGTATTAGGTTTAAAAGAACGTCAACTTTTAAAAGTGTGTCTTGAGACACCTGCATTCTGTTATATTCATTGCACTTTATCTTTATTTATATATTTTTTATACAAAAACGCACATTGTCTGAACTAAGGCCTGTTTCACACAATGCGTCTGGAGCATGTTAGCAACAAATATGTTAATTTCAGCAACCATTCTGACAAGTTACAGCATTCACACTGCACACGTTTCTTAAAATGAAACATTGAAAATGCTCTGTAAACCTGTTTGTTTGTTTTTTTACAATATAGCTTTTTGAAAGAACATTATGGCGATTATCAAAGGTAATGCTCAGTGTTGTAACTCAGAAATAACTTTATTTTGTGTTTATAGATGCAGCACTTTTACACAGCAGACACTGTACAATATTGTTTGTGTGAAAACTCAACGGATGCCTGCTAACATTTACATGCTGCAGATTCTAGATGTGTGAAAAAGGCCTAAGATTTGAATTTCATTTAGTTTTGTTGTTGGGAAAGCTGACAATTAACCAAGTGCAACCGAGCATGTTTGAAAATAGGGTCTAAGTACAATCATGTGGACTACAAGGTTGGTCATAATTGCAGAAGTTAACCGCTTTTGATAATACAATATAATGCATTCATGATTGCTTCTTGTATACAACTTGCCTTCATCGAGCAGCTTGCACACTTTACATCTCTTTCAAAGCAACTGCAGCAGACTTATGCATAAGCATGTACATTTTGGTGGTAAAATCAAAGGGCAAAACATAAGAATAACAGCGAAACTGTTTATTTCCTTCTTTCAGTGGTGATACGTTGATGAAGCAAACATAACATGGTTTGGAACCAAGTAACTGTGGTTTCAGTAGGAGGGCAAAGGAAATCAAACTCAGGTTTGACCCAAGCAATCGAACCATACGTTAAAACAGCCATATTTCTTCATTCTAACATTTAAACACTCAAAACATCTCAGAGGCTAGTGTTTCATCATTCATCAGCAACTCGTACTAACACACACTGTAATAGTATAAGGACATAATGATTATGTCTCCATCAAAGGTACACATCATTCCGAGAGAGAGAGAGAGAGAGAGAGAGAGAGTTTATTTGGTGCTTGTCAGACAATTCTCTTGTCAGTATTGACCTGCGAGAGGTTTATTGATATTTTCAAAAGCTGTAAATCACCAATCTCTATAACAGTCACTTTTTAGGTCACAATGGACAAGAGGAAAAAACCCCTTTAGAAGAGTTCTTAGCTGAGTACAAAGGAGATGGCAACAACTTCCTGTTTTAGTGGAAAGTTAGGCAATGACTGAAAGCACAAGCAGGTCTCTCCTATCATCCAAATGAATCCATAATATATGTTGCTTCTTAAACTTTTATAACCATTTTAGTAACATGTGGGCTGGTGTTAACATTTGCCGCCCTCTCTCAGGCCAATGCAAATTCACTAAATATTCAATGAGTCTGAATTATTCACTGCTATTTCCATCACCCTGAAATTATTTCATTCATTTAATTTTCAAGGGTTTTCAGCAGAGAATGAGAGAGAAAGCAATGGAAAGTGAGAAACAGGGACTTTTTTTTACTTGATAGAGATCTTTAATGGCCACTTGAGCACACATCTCTCATTTCCATTCAAATCTAAATCATAATCAGAGCTTTAAAAAAAGATACTGAAATCAAAGATAATGAATAGCAATACAAATTTACAAGCTACAAAAATTGTTGTACAACAATAATAATTATAAATATAAAGTAGCATTTCAATAGTAAATTTGAAGACCATCTTTTATGACTTCACACATTAAGCTTTATTACATGGCTCTCTGGAATATGTGATTCTGATTGGTCAATCAAATCAAATTTTTTTAAGGGAGTGCTGAACTGTAAAATTGAATGTAGCCTTAAGCAACTGATTTCCTAAATACAGTGGCAAGAAAAGTATGTGAACCCTTTGGAATAACCTGCATTTCACCATTAATTATTCAGAAAATGTGGTCTGATCTTCTCCTAATAATAGACAAACACAGTAATGCTTAGAGTAATGAAAAACACTTATTTCTAATTTCGTGTCTTTATTGAACATTATGTTTTATTTTTCACAGTCCTTGCTGGAAAAAGTATATGAAAACTTCAATAACTGATACAGACTTCTTTAGAAGCAATATCCTACACCAGTTTCCTGTATAGTATGTTGATCAGCCTTCTACAATGCTGAGAAGGGATTTTACACCATTCCTCCATTCAAATCTGCTTCAGTTAATTTATATTTTTTGGACTTCTTGCACAAACAACCCTCTTCAGGTCATGCCACAACATTTCAATAGGATTAATTTCTGGACTCTGACTTGGCCATTCCAAAACACATTTTCTTCCTCTTTAGCTTTTCTGATGTTGATTTGCTTGTGTGCTTTGGGTCATTGTCTTGTTACATCTCCGAGCCTCTTTTAAGTTTTAGATGATGGTTATTGTCCTGTACAGTGCATTCAGAAAGTATTCAGACACCTTCATTTTTTTCACATTTTGTTGTTGCAGCCTTATGCTAAAATGCAAAAAAAACAAAAAAAAAAAAACAAATCTACACTCCATACCCAATAATGACAAAGCAAAAAAAAGTTTTTGATAGCTTTGCAAATTTATTAAAAAGAAAAAACTGAAATATCACATTGACATCAGTATTCAGACCCTTAATTCAGTACTTAGTTGAAGAACTTTTGGCAGCTATTACAGCCTCAAATCTTTTTGGGTATGATGCAATAAGCTTTGCACACCTGGAATTGGGGATTTTCTGCCATAATTTTCTGCAGATATTCTCAAGCTCTGAAGTATTCAGACCCTTTGCTATGACACTTGAAATTTAGCTGGATCATCTTTGAGATGTTTATACACTTTGATTGGAGTGTATAAACGGAAATTCAATTGATTGGACATGATTTGGAAAGGCATATCAGAGCAAAAACCAAGCCATGATGTCAAAGGAACTACCTGCAGAGCTCAGAGACAAGACTGTGTCAAGGTACAGATCTGGGGAAAGCTAAAACAATAAATACATTTAAAAAAAATCAACTGCAATGAATGTTCCCAAAAGCACTTTGGCCTCCATAATTTTTAAATGGAAGAGAAGTTTGGAACAACCAGGACTCTTCCTAGAGCTGGCCGCCTGGCCAAACTGAGCAATCGGGGGAGGAGGGCCTTGGTAAGAGAAGTGACCAAGAATCTGATGGTCACTCTGGTTGCACTCAATAAATCATGTGTGGAGATGGGAGAAACTTTCAGAAGGAAAACCATCACTGCAACACTCCACCGATCTGAGCTTTATGGCAGAGTGGCCAGATGGAAACCTTTCCTCAGTGCAAGACATTCATAAGAGCATCTAAAGGACTCTCAGACTGTGACAAGAGAAACAAGATTCTCTGGTCTGATAAAAGGAAGATTGAACTGTTTGGAATCAATTCCAAGCGTCATGTCTGGAGGAAAGTTGAAGGAAAGCTGAACACATCAAAATACAGAGATATTCTTAATGAAAACCTTGTCTAGAGTGCTCAGGACCTCAGACTGGGCTGAAAATTCGCCTTCCAACAGGACAATGACCCTAAGCATGGAGCCAAGACAATGCAAGAGTGGCTTAAGTACAACTCTGTGAATGTCCTTGATTGGCCCAGCCAGAGCCCGGACTTGAACCCAATCAAACATCTCTGGAGAGACCTGAAAATTGTTGTCCACCAACGGTCCCCATCCAACCTGACAGAGCTGGTTAGGGTAATAAGTACTGAATTAAGGGTCTGAATACTGATGTCAATGTGATATTTCAGTTTTTTATTTTTAATAAATTTGCAAAGTTATCAAAAATCTGTTTTTTGCTTTGTCATTATTGGGTATGGAGTATAGTTTGATGTGAAAAAAAAATATTGTAATCATTTTAGAATAAGGCTGCAATGTAAGAATATGTGAAAAATTGAAGGGGTCTGAATACTTTCTGAATGTTCTGTGAAATCGCTTGATACAATTTTTAATGCATTGTTCCCTCAGTAGCCACGTTTCCACTATTGGGCTAAACGAGGGCATGCTAGTGCTTGTCAGTGCCAGTTGACTTCCCACCATCACTTCTGGGGCTGCATCATGCCTCTTCTGGGCTTCTCAGGGCCAACTGCCAAACACATTTTGCCTGCCTATTACCCTTGGGCCAAAGAAGGCCAACACGGGATTGAGGTGGGGTCAAAGGCGAAGTTTAGCTGAGTAAGGTCAGATGGTCAACATCAATATACTAATTTCACCAGCTTTACTTAACTGATCAATGGAGAATGGAAAATCATCAGTACAGGTCAGTAGACTAAATTAATTATGATATTTGGGCTGATGAAAAGGTGCAACGGCAAATCAACGGCATTTTTGCCTAACCTGCCAAGTTGTATATCCAGCACCCAACAGAACAGATTTGGGAACATTTAAAAAATTGCGGGTACAGTACAAATCCACATTCATTTAGAGGGCTAGCTAGTCTTCAGAGTCTGATACCTCAGCTTGAGTTTCCCTCATGCTTATGCAATGGTAGTCAGCTGGTATGTAGCTGTGCAGTGTGTAAACCTCACTCCTTGGCCTCAAAAGGTGGACTATTGACTGACGCTAAAGGCTATAGCCTTATAGCTTTAGCATCCTTGTTAGCACTTCCGCCTCGGTGATGCTGGTTCGAATCCCGTTTGGGCAACGCTTACTGGTTGATAACTAACTCAACTTAATAGATCCCACCCCCAAGTTTCAATAATATCTTGGTTCCAAAATATGGCTTGGGACCCTCCTTCAGTGTAAGTCTATGGATTTATTTACTTTACTTATTTTATCGCCTGTCTGGCAAAATTGTTTAGAAAGATAATTGCCTGTGAAAGTAAAAGCACACCTCTCCTCAATAAGCTACACAATTTAAGGTATCATGTCTGTAGCAGAACACACTAAAGTTTAATGTCATACTAAATATGAGCTATAGTAATAGTGATGTTTGCCATTGTATGCATCACTTATGAACAATGTGGTACTGATTCTGATGTACCAATTTTTTACTAAATCTGGCCATTGTAATGATAATGAACTTTACTGTATTGCATTATTTGGCTTGCAATATTCATTAGAAGATTCAAATCAGAGAGTGGAATGAACAATGCAGAACATGGGCCAATGATGCAGAATGTGTGTGTGTGAGTGTGCATGAGTTTACTTTGATCTAGCATTGAACCAAACTGTTGTGTTAGATATTTGTCTACTGTAATGAGAAGGTCTTCGTATTTCAAATGATTTCAAAGAGCCCTTACTCGAAAATAAATTATGTTTGGCTAAATCTGCATGAATCAAAGGGTTACCCTTATGTGCACTTCACACCAATTAACAGAGCTCTTAAATGAGCGTTAGTACATGTTCTACTGATCTAAATGTTTTGGGCTATGGGGCTACTGGCCCGATGGAGAGAATGCAAATTGATTATGCTCTTGCGGCTCGAGGTCCGAGGCTATTGGCCCCAGCTGCCCATTTTGTAGCCTTGGCTTGCACTGGCCTGATGATGTAAAAGAGGCTAATGATTGCAAGCTGTCCAGGCCCTAATGCAGAAAACCAGTCCCAAACCATGATGCTTCCTCCACCATTCTCCAATGTTAGGATGAAGGTTTGGTGTTGGTGTGCAACGTCTTTTTCCTCCAAATATATTGTTGTGTGTTTAAAAAAAATCTAATTTTGTTTAATCTGTCCACATAACATTATCCCAGAAGCTTTGTGAAGCATCTAGGAGGTCTTTTTCAAACTTGAGACATGGCGCAATGTTTTTTTTTTTTAGAGAAGTAGTTTCCTACGTGGTGTCCTCCCATAAACACCATTCTTGTTCTGTGTTTTTTCTTATACTGGACACGTGAACAAAGACTTTAGCAAGTTTAAGATATTTCTGCAGATCTTTTACTGTTACCCTTTTCCTACATTTGTAGACAGTTCATCATACTGTGGATTAGTGAACATTCAGGTCTTTAGAAATTGTTTTGTAGCCTTTTCCAGCTTCATGCATCTCTACAATTCTTCTTCTTTGATCCTATGACATTTGTTTTGATTGGGGCATGGTTCACATGCTTCTTGAGAAGTTCAGACCCTGTCAGTTCCCGGACTGTACTGTTTTTGTAATGCCCCTCTACAATCTACACCTACAATCTCAGCTCACTGACTATAAAACTTGCATCCAAATTGGCTTTTTAGAGGTCATTAGCCCAGAGGTTTGCATACTTCTTCAACCCTGGAATGTGAATGTTTAAATGGTATCATAATCAGATCAGAATCAAAACGAGCTTTATTGCCAAGTGTTCACATGTACACAAGGATTTATTTTTTGGTGATAGGAGAAACAAGGGCACACAGAACATTACAGTGAGACAGAATAAAAAAACCCAAGTAGTTTCCTTCTGTCTGATTAGGTGGCTGAACTAAACCAGACAGTTATAGATGTACACAGGACAGACTCAATAACGGCGAGTAGAACTGTTTCAGCAGCTCCTGTGGCAGGTTGAACTTCCTCAGTTGGCGAAGGAAGTACAACCTCTGCTGAGCCTTCTTCACAATGGAGTCTATGTGGGTGTCCCACTTCAGGTCCTGAGAGATGGTTGAGCCCAGGATCCTGAATGACTCCACTACTACCACAGTGCTTTTCAGAATGATGAGGGGACCATCTCCACTGTTCTGAGTGTTCAGCTCAAGGTTGTTGTGACCACACCAGACAGCCAGCTGTTCCACCTCCCATCTGTATGCAGACTCATCACCATGAGGTGAAGGTGGAGCATTTGAAGTAGCCGGGAACATCACACTGCTCCAGTGATCTAAATAAGATCTGTGTGAAGATGTGGGCCAGTTGGTGAGTGCAGAGTTTCAGACAGGCAGGTGAAACACCATCTGGGCCTGAAGCTTTCCTAAACTTCTGTTTCTGAAAGGCCCGCACACATCCTCCTCACAGATCATAAATGCAGATTGTGAAGCAGGAGGGGGAGGAGGGGGGTTCCAGGAGGTGTGGGTATGTGTGTGAAGTGAAGATCAGAGTGGGGGAGGGGTGTGAGACTGGGCTTTTCAAAGCTAATGTAAATCACATTCAGTTCATCAGCCATTAGTTGACTCTCTACAGCACAAGGGGGAGGTGTCTTGTACTTGGTGATGCTTTTCAGGCCTTTCCACACAGATGCAGGATCGTTGGCAGATCAATGGTATATTCGGTATTGACAAGAACATGTGAATTTTTTTGTTTGTTTTTAACTCTCTGGGGTCTGAGGGTGTTTTGGGCCCTGGAGAAGTTTTGACATGCCTTGACATTTGTGCTTTTTTCAGTTGCTTAAAAACATTTTAATGGCTAAAGTCTGATAACACTGTATTCATCACAAACTGGGCTACAATAATAAGTGAGCAACATGTGTGTACATGTTTGTATTTTTGAGAAAATAATATTTATGCATGGTTTTTGAAAAAAAGGAAATAAGACCATATAACACATACTCAACATTTGTCCACAAGACTTTTGAGAACTGGATCTTGTAGCCTAGAGTTTTTGCTACAAAATTATGTGAAAACCATCCTGATAACTCATTCATACAAAACAATATAGTAATTTAACTTTTGTAAGAAATGTTTAGTGTTAGAATGGTCATATGCAAGGAGGCATGAACTATCATGAATATGGATGTATTTCACACCTGAGGAGACAAAGACCCTCCCCTGGGCCTATCACTGAGGAATGTGACAGAAAGACTTACTGATCAAAATTTGATTAAAAAATTAAAAAAGTTTTAAGTTAAAAGAAGTAATATGACTAAACATTTTCTTTACATAAAGGCTTTACTTAATTTTAGACCTACACTACCATTTAAAAGAAGTCTCCTCTGCTCACCAAGACTGCATTTATTTGATCCAAAATACAGTAAAAACATTGATATTGTGAACTCTTTTTACAATTTAAAAGAACAATTTGAATATATTGTAAAATGCTATTTGTGATCAAAGCTGAATTTTCAGCATCATTACTGCAGTCTTCAGTGTCACATGATCCTTCAGAAATCATTATAATATGCTTATTTTCTAATATGGGCATATTTAAAGTGCATTTTACTCATTTAACCTGAACAGATATTTGAAAGTACAAGCTTTGTTGATGATAATGAGGCAGCATAAACACTAGATTTAAACATTCATATTATTTTTCTATCACATTACATATATTTATATCATACAGCATACAATTTAAATACCCGCTTTTGCCGAAACAGCATTTAAATGTAACTAAAACTTGCTTATTAGAACTTAGTTTAAATTTCAGTCCTCTGAATCCTGGCTGGCAAGTCTGGAAACAGTCCCACTTGTAAAATATGTACAGTACATGTTAATATAAAATAGCATGTCAACTAATGAAAACTAAATTACTTACTAGTCCGAAATTGTATCCTCGGCTGGATTTAGTCACTCTTCAAAATACAAACGTTCATCGGAGTACCGCTCTTCTTCTGAGGAAAATTTTAACTCTTCGTCACTATCCAGGAGTTTCCTCGCCTGTGTATCTTGCAATCTTTCAAACACGCAGAAAAGTGAATGAACTAGTCGGGGGTGTTTGCCATTTGCATTAATCTTCTCAGCACATTACTGTATGAATAGTACCCTCTGCCCTTAGGTGTGATCACATTAGGGATAATTAGCTGAGCCAGGAGAAACTGTACATTGCTTTGTTTCATACAGATTACACTGCAGGAGAATTGAATTATTTTATTAAAAGTAGACATTTTAAGCTTTCTTTAGACATATGTTTCATGTTAGTGTGATAAGTATTTGCGGAGTTTCAGTTCATTTTTGTGACATGTTTCAGATATATGCTTGTGAACATAGAAACTGCTGTAAGCTCATGATTTTTATTTCTTTATTTTACAAAAGCACAAGGTTTTGTTGTTATTGTGAATGTACACCAAAAAAAAGTAGACACTTTATAGTCTCTAATGATGTCTTACACTTATCTGTATGCCCCAAAATGACGGAGATTTTATGTTGTTTCTGCTGTAATGATGAAAAAATACAGCAGGAAGCACCGGCACGTCTGTCGACCCCAGAGGGTTAAGCAGATTGTGTTTGTCTATTATTAGGAGTTACTTGACGATCAGACCACATTTTATGCATTAATGCAGAAATGTGTGTAATTCCAAAGGGTTCACATACTTTTTCTTGTCACTGTAGTTGTGCTAGTTTCCTGTTTCTCAGGTCAGTCTCCTCACAAAAAATTATAATAATAAATTTATTTTTACATTTACATTTATGCATTTGGCAGACGGTTTTTTATCCAAAGCGACTTACAGTGCAATTATTACAGGGACAATCCCCCCAGAACAACCTGGAGTTAAGTGCCTTGCTCAAGGACACAATGGTGGTGGCCGTGGGGTTCGAACCAGCAACCTTCTGATTAACAGCCCTGTGTTTTAGCCACTACGCCACCACCACTCTTATATATGGGTACTTATTTCAAAATAAACCTCCTCTGGGTGGTACGAGGTGCCGGCAGGGTGATCCAGATGAACCTGTCTGTGTTTATTTTGCAATAATGACCATCTGACCAGCTTACTATATAGCTCTACATAACTTTACATCATTTCTTATTAATCGGCCGCCCATTTCTGCAGGCCATATGTGTTTAACTATTTTGGAACAACATGAGGGTAAGATGATGGTAAATGATGATATAATTTAGATTTTTGGGTGAAAATTCCCTTTAACTCTTAACAGAGAAAGGCACAAGTGTGATTGTCCTCCCTTCGCTGTGGAACATATGCGAGAGTCATTAAGCCAGAGAAACTATTCAGCAGCCTCGGTTCCAGATGGGTTGACTTTATGCCGAGTTTAGATGCCAAGTTCTCTGCAAATATACAAGCCTCCATGGTAAACAGGTGGCAAATTTTGGTCATTATTGCTGTCATCAGTGCCTCCCTCCAAGAAACTGCTGTGAAGCAATGTTTTCTTTTAGCCTTGAGAGTACCAGGGCCAAGTTTATGTGATGAAAGTCTCAAGAGAAACTCAAAACCTTCTGCTTTCAACAGAACACTTGATGTGGCAGGACCAACTTTATTCTACAGATCTATTTAAAAGCAATAGTCTCCTCTGCCCAATTCACATTTCTCCATAGTGTAGTCTAGACCCTGCTCTTGTTTTCTAATGTCCACTAGTCATGGTCTACTTTCTTGGATGAGCAAATACAAATTCATCTATTGCTGTCTAGTCCAAGTTTACAAGGCACCATTTTTCACAAGGTTGCTTCAGGAAAGTTGATGATTGCAATCGTGTGACATTGGAATTAATTTACTGACCAATAACAAAAACAAGTCATATGGATTACTTTTATGATAATAATATGGTGCTTTTTGGTAACACTTTACAATAAGTATCTATTCATTAACATTAGTTCTATTGGAAAGACACGCAGGCTTGAGTGAAGTTTGAGATGCCATTTATTTGATAGATGTAAAACAGGAGGTGATGTCTCTCTCTTTGGCGTAGGCCCCGTCCGGCAGTCCGAGGGAGTTGTACCCGGAACCGTCATGTCCTGCCAGAGATAGGAGGCAGGGGCAAGGAGCCTACCCCCCTGCGGGACAGAGCTCAACTGGTGGTGGTGGGGTGGTGGAGGTTGCAGTGTTAGCACACTGAAACAGCAACGTGATAGATTGTGAGCGGACTTATAAAGCATTGGCTTACGTGCGATTAGCTAGGAGTTACCCAGCTAATGATGTGATGATGTACACCTGCTGGTCTTCCCGCTAGAACTACGCTCCACTTCCATTTATTGAATTAGATATCCTGAACTAACAATAAACAATATTTTTTCAGCATTTATTAATCTTGGTTTATGTTAATTTATTAAAATACTATTGTTCACTGTTGGTTCATAATTCTATATCAAATCTTTACTACTACAACTTTAAATATCAAAAAGGTATTCAATATATGTTTCAATTAACATTAAACAAAAACTTTTCTTGCAATAATTTTGTTCATTGTTATTTCATTTTAAATAATGTAGGTAAATAATTGGAATAAATACAAACTTATTGTAAAATATCATTTTTATTTTTTTTTGTTATTGCCGAGCTTGTACTCCTTTATTTTCATTATATGGAAAAGCAAGATTATCCATTATATACTTCCCAAATTTACCTGTTATTTACCTAAGTCATAATGATTTGGAATGACATGCGGGTGAGTTAATAATGATATAATTTGGGTGAACATTTAGTTTGTCACCTTTCTTGGATGGAAGTGTCAAAGCTACCAATTGAAATCTCAATGAGACAAATACTGGAATCTCATAAATATGGAATCTTATAGAAAGTCAAAACGTCTGTTTAGTGTATGTTTACATAAAAAAACTATTGAAAAACAGCGCAGATTGATTCAAAAATATGTTGTGAATGGCCCCTTACTGCAGATATGTTATGAGTGTTGCTTGACTTTGCAAAAACTCACCTTGATGATAGGTTTTTGTGGTTGGTTGCCAAGATGTTGATAGATGGTTGCTTAATTATTTAAGTAAGAAAAGCCCAACTCCATGTCTCTATGGGAGGGACCCTCCTTAAATGAAAGTCTATGGATTTTTATTTATTTATATATTTTACATATCTTATCACTGGTTTGCCAAAAATGTCTTTACAACAATTAGAAAGATGATTGCTTGTGAAAGTAAGAGCACACCTCTCCTCAATAAGACATGGTTTAATGTATCATTCATGTCCATAGCACAACATGCTGACGTTTAATTATTAAGGTGAAGGGTTTAGAACAAAGTATGAGAGTAATAGTAACAGTGACGCTTGCCATGTCATGCACTACTTATTAACAATATGATACTGATTGTGATACACCACATTTTTACATGTCATAATGAACTATACTATACTGTATTGCATTATTTGGCTTGCAATACTCATTAGAAGATTTAAATCGGAGAGTGGAATGAACAATAGAGGACATGGACCAATGATGCAGAGTGTGTGTTAGATGTTTGTCTACTGTAATGAGAAGGTTTCTCCATTTCAAATTATTTCAAAGAGCCTCAAAAATAAATCTAAATCTGGCTTAATCACAGGATTACCCTTATGTGCACATCACATCAATTAACAGAGCTCTTAAATGAGCTTTAGTACATGTTCTACTGCTCTCAATTTTTCCCCCTCCATTTCTTATCTTTTCATTTTATTAGAGGAAAATTATATAATTGCCTCTCAGAAAAAAATGATGAACAATATGAGAGAGATAGAGGGAGGAGGAGATATGGTAAGGCAGATAGGATTTTTTTTTCCTGCTGGCCTGGTTGGGCCAGTAGTTCAATATTTTACTTGCACTGGAAAATGTTTTTACTTGCCCTGAGGCAAAAAACAAATACAAATAAATTTTTAACAACATTTACTTTATTAAAGAGTCAGAAGCAAAGTACCGTGTATGTATATTGTTAAGATTTTAGCATTAACTTCTGTTTAAACTTGTGTATTATTTAAGATTTAAAGTTGTAAAAAGTTAAGTAACAATAGTTTTAGTGTTTTATAGTATACGGTGCTTCATCATAATGAAAACAAAGTTAAAATAAGCAATTTTATTGCACTAAAATCCTGCAAACGTGCATATTGCTTACGCCATGTGACTATACTTTTGAAACAGTGAGTATTTTAACTAGTGCTGTCAGTTGATTGATTTGTTTTAAACGTGATTAATCACATAATTTGTCCTAGTTAATCACGATTAATCGCATAATTTGTCAGTTATCACAATTAATCACATCATTTCTCATAGTTATTCATGATTAATCACACAATGTCATAATTAATCACAATTATTCACATAATTTGTCATAGTTTATCACAATTAATCACACAATTTGTCATAGTTATCTGTGATTAATTGCATAATGTTAGTTAATCACAATTAATCGCACAATTTATCAGTTAGCACAATTAAGCACATAATTTGTCATAGTTAATTGTCTTTAATCGCATAATGTCATAATTAATCACAATTAATCACATAATTTGCCATAGTTTATCACTATTAATCACATAATTTGTCATGGTTAATCGCGATTAAATGCATAATGTCATAGTTAATCAGGATTAATCACATAATTTGTCATAGTTTATCACTATTAATCACACAATTTTTCATAGTTATCTGTGATTAATTGCATAATGTTAGTTCATCACAACTAATCGCACAATTTGTCAGGTATCACAATTAATCACATAAACTGTCATAGTTAATCGTCATTAATCGCATAATGTCATAATTAATCACAATTAATCATATAATTTGCCATAGTTTACCACTATTAATCACATAATTTGTCACGGTTAATCACGGTTAAATGCATAATGTCATAGTTAATCGTGATTAATCACATAATTTATCATAGTTTATCATGATTAATCACATAATTTGTCATAGTTATTTGCGATTAGTTGCAGATTTTTAAAGTGCTATAATGTTACCTTTTTATATATATTTTTCCTGTCAAAATGTGTATATCTCCTTCTTAGGAAAGAAAACGTTTGGTTACGTATGTAACCTCCGTTCCCCGAGGGAGGGAACGACACGTTGTGTCGGAGAAGCGACACTAGGGGTCTCTCTTGAGCGCCGATATTCACCTCTGACCTATTGAAAAGGGCCAATGAGAGTTGGCAGTCAGTATTTGCATACCCCGCCCCGCATTTAAGCGGGGCAAATACGGAAATTTAGTCAGGATTTTTCTGAGGAGCCGGAAATGGTCCGGCCACAACAGTGGCTCGGTTCAGCGACATGGCGGAGGAAAGACACAATGTGTCGTTCCCTCCCTCGGGGAACGGAGGTTACATACGTAACCAAACGTTCCCCTTCTGTCGCTCTCTCCACGTTGTGTCGGAGAAGCGACACTAGGGGACCCATTCCAATCTTACCATGCACTGAACCGTGTACGTGAACCGCCGATACAGAGGCGGGCAGGGATTTCATCCAGTGCCGCGCATCGTCTGTACCTGGCTTGGGGAGGAAAAGTGGTAGACACGTCACACAGACGTCTTAGGGCTCGTGTGGAAAGTATGGTGCGGTGGTAGATCCAGCCTCGAAAGGGGGGAGTTGCTACAGCACGGCGACCGGGGCAGCTGTAATTGCCTAAGGGAGACACGGGGGTCCGCTCGTAAGGGGACAGAACCATGGAATTACACACAGGGGGAGTCCGAGCAGGAGGCCTTACCTGTGGAGCACCTATACCAGTACAGGGTAGCCATCAGGGTACCCGCAGTGGCTTGGGTCGGCGAGTTCCTCCGCTGAACCGCGGACCCGGAGGGCTGGGGAGGAATCGATCAGGGGCCCGACTCGGAGTGGGGCGCCCTGGGAAGAAGGCACACTACTTTACCTTGACGTCAGGAAAAGGGCGCTGGGCGCAAGCGATCCACCCGGCCGGTCAGTCTACGTGTTACCGAGTTCTACGGGCTCGGACCTGACAAAACACGAGACGGAACCGACTCAACGCGGAGGTTGTAAAACCTCGCGAAGGTGTTGGGTGTTGCCCAACCCGCTGCTCTACAGATGTCTGCTAGGGAGGTGCCCTTGGCCAGTGCCCACGAGGACGCAACACCCCTTGTTGAGTGAGCTCGGACCTGCAAGGGTAGGGGCACGGCCTGGGTGTGATAAGCCAGTGTGATGGTGTCGACAACCCAGTGGGCGAGCCTCTGTTTGGAGACCGCATTCCCTTTCTGCCGTCCCCCAAAGCAGACAAAGAGCTGCTCAGAGCGTCTGGTGCTCTGTGTGCGGTCAAGGTAAATGTGCAGGGCGCGCACTGGACATAGCAACGAAAGGGCTGGGTCTGCCTCCTCCCGGGGCAACGCTTGCAGGTTCACTACCTGATCTCGGAAGGGTGTGGTAGGAACCTTGGGCACATAGCCCGGTCGCGGTCTTAGGATCACAGACGTATCTGCCGGACCGAACTCCAGGCAAGTGTCGCTGACAGAGAATGCTTGCAGGTCCCCGACCCTCTTGATAGAGGCGAGCGCGATCAGCAGGGCCGTCTTGAGAGAGAGGGCCCTGAGTCCAATTGATTCAAGCGGCTCGAAGGGAGGTCTCTGGAGTCCTGCCAAGACTACCGAGAGATCCCAGGAGGGAACTAGGCCTGGCCGGGAGGGATTCAACCTCCGGGCGCCTCTCAGGAACCTGAGGATCAGGTTGTGCTTACCCAAAGACTTGCCGTCTACAGGATCGTGGTGGGCGGCAATGGCGGCAACATACACCTTGAGGGTGGACGGGGACAGCCTCCTGTCCAGCCTCTCCTGTAGGAACAGGAGCACTGACTTGATCGCGCATCTCTGCGGGTCTTCAGTTCGGGAAGAACACCAATCTGCGAACAAGCGCCACTTTAGGGCGTAAAGGTGCCTGGTAGAGGGGGCTCTGGCTTGGTTGATTGTATTCACAACGGTCGCCGGTAAGCCGGCTAGCTCTTCCGCATCCCGTCCAGGGATCAGACGTGGAGGTTCCAGAGGTCTGGGCGCGGGTGCCAGAGCGTGCCCCGTCCCTGAGAGAGGAGGTCCTTTCTCAGGGGAATTTGCCAGGGAGGAGCTGTCGCGAGAAGTCTGAGTTCCGAGAACCAAGTCCGAGTGGGCCAGTAGGGGGCCACTGACATGACTTGCTCCTTGTCCTCCCTGACCTTACACAGCACCGGTGCAAGAAGGCTCACTGGGGGAAATGCGTACTTGCGCAGCCCCAAGGGCCAGCTGTGTGCCAGCGCGTCTGTCCCGAGGGGAGCCGCTGTTAGGGCGTACCAGAGCGGGCAGTGGGAGGTTTTCTGGGAGGCAAACAGGTCTACCTGGGCCTTGCCAAACCATTCCCAAATCAGCTGGACCGACTGGGGGTGAAGCCTCCACTCCCCGCCGGGCAGGCGTTGTCGTGGTAGCGCATCTGCTACGACGTGGAGCTTGCCGGGGATGTGAGTGGCACGCAGCGACTTGAGGCTCCCTAGGAGGATACGGCAGGCGAGTTGTGACATGTGGCGGGAGCGTACGCCGCCTTGGCGATTTATGTACGCCACCACCGTGGTGCTGTCCGATCTCACGAGGACATGTTTGTCCTGAACTAACGGGAGGAACTTCCTGAGAGCAAGAAGGATGGTCAGCAACTCCAGGCAATTGATGTGCCAACGCAGCGGGGCCCCTTTCCAATGGCCCGCTGCTGCGTGCCCGCTGTACACGGCACCCCACCCGGACCGGGAGGCGTCGGTTGTGACCAGAACGCGTCGGGACACCTGCTGCAGGGGCACTCCTGCCCATAAAAAGCAGAGGTCTGTCCAGGGTCGGAGTGTTTTGAGGCAGGCGGGGGTGATCCTTACCCGATGCGTGCCGTGGTGCCATGCTTGTCTCGGGACTCGAGTCTGGAGCCAGTGCTGGAGTGGTCTCATATGCATCAACCCCAGCGGCGCAACCGCCGCGGAGGACGCCATATGCCCCAGGAGCCTCTGGAAACGTTTTAGAGGGACCACTGTGCCTGGCTTGAAGGAAGCGAGGCAGTCCAGCACCGACTGAGCACGCTCGCTCGTGAGACGTGCTGTCATTGAGACTGAGTCTAACTCCAACCCGAGAAAAGAGATGCTCTGAACCGGAGTGAGCTTGCTCTTTTCCCAGTTGACCTGAAGCCCCAAACGGCTGAGGTGCCGGAGCACCTGGTCTCTGCGGATGCCGGCTACTCGTAGCAGGGCAAGGGCCGCCTCTGCGACCTTCGTGAAGACGCGAGGGGACAGAGACAGGGCGAATGGGAGGACTTTGTAATGAAACGCCTGGCCGTCGAACGCGAACCGTCAGACGGGTCGGTGTCGTGGTAGAATTGAGACGTCTACCGCTGCGAACCAATCTAGATGCTGAACACCAGCCAAAATATTCGTGAGAATCTTGAACAGGAGTTTTAACAAGGCCCGATTGAAAACTTGCAGGTCCAGGATTGGTCGTAAGACGCCGCCTTTCTTGGGTACAATGAAGTAAGGGCTGTAGAAACCCTTCCTCATTTCGGTTGGAGGGACGGGCTCTACCGCGCCCTTAGCTAAGAGGGTCGCGATTTCCGTGCGCAGGGAACTGGCATGCTCGCCGTATACTGCGGAAAAGCGGACGCCCCTGAAGGGGGGCGGGAGCCGGGCAAACTGAATTGCGTAACCGAGTCAAATGGTCCGGTGCAGCCAGCGTGATGCGTTGGGAAGCGAAAGCCACGCTTCACAGCTCTGCGCTAGGGGCACCAAAGGGACGAGTATTTTGGACGTACCCGGCGGGGCATCGCAGCGGGGCGGAACAGGTAATGCAGCGTCGGGTGGCTTCGTTGCGGCCTGAGGCTGAGGTGCTGAGAATAGACTCAAAGCACTTACCTTGCTCCGCGCGCCCGGCAGGGGGCGGGTTCGTGACTGAGGAGGAGGTCTGATGTTGGCGTCCTCTGGACTCGTCTGAACCGGCCGGCCGGGGGACAGTCGTGGGCAGGCGGAAGGCGGGATCGCCGCGTCCGGTGTACCGGGACTATCGTAATCTGAAAGCACATTGCCGTGAGAACGGCATTTGCGGGCCAGGTGACCCAGAGGCAAAGAAAATAGCTCTTTTATTGAGAATGTGGATACCACAGCCCCCGTCAGGGGGTGTGGCAAATGAAAAAACAAAGGATTCTCCTCCGGAGCTAACGTCTTCGGCTCTGGGTCTGTCAGCTCGTCATGCACCTCTGAGAAAAACGGGACCGGGGGGATGCGAGGCCGCGAATGGCGCGCTTCCCCCAGGAACCAGTCATCCAACCCTGAAGGCTGTGGGGAGGATGGAGGGTTCCAATCCAACCCCACGCTCACGGCGGCCCGGGAAAGCATGTCAGACATCTGAGCATCGGCCTCAGCCTGGGCCTGCTGGCCCGAAGGCGGCAGTCCAGGGGAGTCCTCGGCATCAGACATCACACTCTCCGATGCAGCGGCGAGCTCATCTGCTTCGGGCTTGGGAGGACAGACAGCCGGGCCGTGAGGCGAGCCGCTATCGCCGCGAGCGTAGACGTGGACCAGCGAGCGTGTCGGGGAACAGGAGGTTCGCGGGGGGCTACCTGGCGAAACTGCACCCCCTGCCGCCACCAAATCGCCCCCAGTGCCAACCGCATCGTCCTCAATCCCGTGGGAAGAAGGAGCAATGCGGGGTGCAGCTGGGGTGGCTTGCTCTCTGTTGAAAGCAAGCTGCGACCGCAACGTGGTCATGGTCATGTTCTCACGAGACAGCGCCTGTGGCCGTCTGAAGCGGAGAGCACTCTACCGCATCCAGGAACAACACAGGGGCGGAAGGGCATCTTGAAAAAGACGCGTCCTGAAAAGGACGTTCAACGCCGCTGTGTTTTGCTCTTTTAGAGAAATTACTCTTTTATTAGAAATTGCTCTTTTAAATACACAGTGTGTGTGTGTGTCTGCGCTGTCGAAGCGCTCAGGGGCAACAATGCACGCCGTGCAATGTGAAGGAGAAAGCCGCTGTTGTGCGCCGTCAAGATCCAACAGCATGCAGATCGTCAGAGGAAACAGGAACGTTTAAAGTGGTGTGTAACTCGCAGCAAACTGCAGACAGACTATCGGCTCAGAAGAAATTTTCTGACTAAACTTCCGTATTTGCCCCGCTTAAATACCCGTATGTGGGGGCGGGGTATGCAAATACTGACTGCCAACTCTCATTGGCCCTTTTCAATAGGTCAGAGGTGAATATCGGCGCTCAAGAGAGACCCCTAGTGTCGCTTCTCCGACACAACGTGGAGAGAGCGACAGAAGGGAAACCATTATACTTAGGCCAGCCATTTTAACCAGAGTATTAATCTGATATTCTGAAACATTTTGCTCAAGCTAATTAAAACTAATGTAAAGTTATATTTCTGTGGATCATGTTCAATCCAGTGTGCATGAAAAAAAGTCACTGTGCTCTGCTCTGCTCTAAGATTGCTGCATGCAGCTATATTTTGGTCTAATTATTATTACTTTGTTTTTAAATGCAGTCTTCTTTCTAGAGAAATAACTGCACTCTATACAAGGCGAATGTTAATATTGTTTGTTAGTGTATATCGGTGGGTGGATGTTGATGTTTATGATGCTGATGATAATTGGGCCTTTAATCTGTAACAATGCCAGTTCTGGAAACTGTTGCCTTTTGTTTTGCACAGTTTTTATTTTCTTGTCAGCTATTGACTGCAGATATTATGTGCAGTGCAACATACTATAAACCCCTACAAACACATATATACAGTGTATATATACACACACATAATCAATGTGGAGCTATGAAGGTATAAAAGAAGGTATGTGTTGTGTTTGTGAATGATTGTGTGCCAGTATGTTTGAGTGTGGGCGAGAATCCTGAACTCTTTAAGCGGGTTGATTAAACTTTAAGTCTGTGATATCAACCCTGCCTTCCTGAATAAATCAATCTCTATACCCTAACTCACTCTCTCTCTCTCTCACCTTCTGTATCTCAATGCAAATCTCACTCCAAACAACAGCAAAGACACTTAGAAGGAGGAATACAAAAAACAAAAACAACAACAAAAGAATAAAAAAGCGTATTAACATTAGCGTATTTATTTGTCATCATGGAATTAATTTGTTGACAGCAAAAGATGGATGGCTTGCTTTGCTTTAGTGGACAGTGATGTATTCATGCGAAATGGGGCCATGAAGAGAGAATGGTGAGAGCCTGAAAAACAAAAGCATTGCCAAAAATACAATTAAAATGCATAAATTAAACCCATAGCTAGCAAAAAGCAAGCAAAAGGAAAGGCTGTTTTTATTTTCCCAATCTGTACAGGAGATCCTTTCAGGGGTCTATTATCCTGTGTGTGCTGCAATAAAATGACCATTGACTAAGATTAGTAGTGTCTCCTAGAAACAATGATGTCAATAATTATGCTTTCATATCACATATTGTGTTATGCAGTTCCTTTTCAAATTGTAGAAATACAGAAGAGGTAAAATGACGGGTTTGACTATTTCAGCAACACACATCGATAACAAATGCATAAAATCCATAATAAAGTCATGCAAACTTCCTTGGGAAACCTTTTTATGAGGGCAAACTCCCTAATTCCTATGGTTATTAAATTGAATGTTTAGAAAGCACATATTGTAGGAGTATGATGTTCGGGTATCCACATACTTTTGGCCAAATACTGGATTTGTTCATTAGGGGACAGATACAATTGAATAAATTATTAATAATGTAATTAAAATGTATAATTTTAAAGATAAATTGGACTTCCATTTCCATTTTTTAAATAATTAACAATATGTGGATGAAGTAAATGGGGTCCAACAGCAAGATTTATTACTTGTTATGGCTTGTGTCTTAGGTATCTGTCTTGGGCGATCTAATCTCTAGTGGTCTGTGCTAAAATAGGGTATAAAAATTCTGTAAGCTATAAAAATGGGGCTGATGCTGCTTTGAGATCCGATCACTCACCATTTTCAGAGGTAGACAGAAGTGCAATTTCATTGCATTTATAGTCTAAACGCTAATGTGTCCTGATTTGTCTTTGAGAACTGTCTTCTCTCGCAACATGCAATCATTGCAATTGAAGGTTAAAAATTGTGCCATCTAGGTACAGCTTTTAAAGAATCCAAAAGTATGTTTTAAAAGTTTGAAAAAGCTCAAACTTATACATGCACAGTTTTTCATGGAACAACTTCTGTTTGCCTGACATTAACATGCAGAGACACAGATCATGTTGAAGCACAAGCATCTCAAGTGCACTCAAAATGTCACGTTTGTGATCAGGTTGAATTTTCAATATTTAGGAGCTGGCTTTTTTTGTGCTATATCAACATGCAGTGACACACTGACAGTAGAGATGTATAAAGTCATGAAATTAGAGACAGAATAAGAGAATGCATTCACAACAGACCCCATTTACACATGGCATTAAGATGCGTCTCATCACTGTTTACACCTGGTTGCTTAAATTCATCTCCTATGGCCAATTCTGTTTGCATTTTGAGGTCTCTGGCATTTCATGACAAGATTATTCACTATGTCATTGTGTTACTACATGATAATAAACCACAAAAAAGTCATAAAAGAAAAATGTGCAAACAAAACAGGAGCGCTGTTTCTCCCAGATGCAGCTGAAATGTAATCTAAGAACAAACATAACATTTTGAGCAGAATTATCCTTTATTTTAGTGGAGTAAATGTATTAACCTGAGCTTCAGATGTGTGTGCTCCTCATCTGTGTCACTGCAGTATCAGACACACTGAATTCAAAAAAAATTTTCTCCCCTTTTCTCCCCAATTTGGCATGCCCAATTCCCAATGCGCTCTAGGTCCTCGTGGTGGAGTAGTGACTCGTCTAAATCTGGGTGGTGGAGGATGAAACTCAGTTGCCTCCAGTCAATCCGCATATCTTATCATGTGGCTTATTGAGTGTATTAATGCGGAGACCTAGCACATTTGGAGGCATCTCGCTATTCTCCGTGGCATCCATGCCATGCATCAACTCACCACATGCCCCACCGTGAGCCAGAACCACATTATAGTGACAACGAGGAGGTTAACCCAACGTGACTCTATCCACCCTAGCAACCGGGCCAATTGGTTGCTTAGGAAGCCTGACTGGGGTCACTCAGCACGCCCTGGATTCGAATTTGCGACTCCAGGTGTGGTAGTCAGTGTCTTTATTTGCTGAGTTACTCAGGCCCCCAGTTCTTGTGCTTGTATATTTATTCGCTTTTTCAAAATGTCAGATTGGATGGCTATTTTCTTTTAAAGCCACACATAACCCTCAAAGTTTAAAGTCTTGTTTTAGCACAGCAGATGATTGACAGGTGAGGGGTTTTGCTTCGCTGCTTTTTGAGACACATTCAGGATAGATAAGCATTTATCTCTCAAATGCGATGTGGTCACATGCATTTTTGACAAATGAAACGTGGCTTTTGAGATCTGATCACAAAATGAGTTGCACCTCGTTTAAACGTGGTAACAGATTTTGTCTGTCTCGTGATATGCATTAAGAGTGCCTGTAACCATGGTTACAGAGAGAAAAGAAAATATTAAAGATGGTACATTTCCAACACAGCTTTATTTATTAAACATATGAGGTGTGAGTTCATCTGTCAAACCTTAATAGCTTATCATTTGCTGAACACCAAGACCACAAAACTGCTCCCGATGCAGCTCATACATTATGTCTGCCACAAGTAGTGTGTGTACACTAGAGTGTAGCTACCGCACTATATGACGTGACGGTTCTATTCACACAACACAGATTAAACAAACTCACTCTCAAAATATGTGTGCGAATATGGAAATTCCGAGTCAATATGATTGTATAAGTTTGTCACTCAGGCCATGCCCACACTAAAGCCGGGTACACACTGTACTTTTTTACAGTATTTTATGATTGTTGCTTGTCAGGCTTTCTGACATGATCCCAGTGATATCATAGGCAATAGCCTTGGCACAGTGTGCGAAATAAACTCTTACAATATACATCTTATCCAAGACTTTGGTCACAATCATCCCAATTAACAGAGTTGACTGGGTGTTTTATCTCATATAACCGTTGTAAGAGCAATCACACTGCACGACTGCAATGCAAAATTTCTGACAATGACAAAACTTTGTGGGAGGCTTAAATGATCTCAGAGAACTCGATAGTATAGAATAACATGAGTTAGTGATAGATTTGTTTCCCATGGTGTAGGCCTGTCCTACGGTTCAGCTTCAGGATTCTCGCTCAAACCATCAGGTCCTGCCGGAAAGTGATGATGGCAGGGGAGAGGAGCTTACCTTTACAGCAGGATGGGACCTAAACTTGTAGAGTTGGGGTGGTGGTGGGTGAAAACAATGCAGCGTAATCAACATTGAGACCTTATAAGGCATAGTTTAGAACATGATTGTGTGAGATGTCGGAATTAGATTAATGAATGATGTGTAATACTTACTACGAGTCCTCTGTGCAAATTATCGCTTAGGCTTTCATTTCTTTGCAAAGGCATTAAATCGGCAATCGGTGAACATGTCACACTAAGCGATCACATAGTGACAATTTTTCCCTAAGACAAGAGAAATCTTTTACAATCGCAAAATTTGTCTCAGATGGCATAACCACGGCAAAAATCATATAGTGTGAATCCAGCTTAATATGTTTTAGGTTTTGGTTAGCTTAGTTTTGAGGGACAAATAAACGCTGTTCCGGTGTGAATGAGTGGCATAAAAGTTGCAGAATTAATGCATTTTCAATGTATTAGTATGGACATGGCCATGTATTTAACCAAACTTTGTGTAAACAACCATATTTAGCACACTAAAAGAGCACTGGCAGCAGTATTCTGGTGCTGTGTGAACATAACTAGAAAAAACAGAAACAATGTTTGTGTGTATACTTATGTGTATGTGTATGTGGACTTACTTGGCTTTTAATGATGCAACAGGTGCACAAGAGGATGTCTTTTCACATCAAAGCTCTTTAAATCTTGTTTGTTTACACCTGTCATCAATTTGAATCTACAAAGACTCTATTCAAAACTCAGGTTAGGTCCTAGACACAAGCACATGATATCTAATATAGAGATATGACATTATGACAGTTATGAACATTAAGATGACATAAGAAAGCAACCATGCTAATTTTCTCTCGCAAAGCTAATACATTATTGATTTTGTCCAAATTGTAGGTCTTTGCAGAAATCAATCCTTGCCACTTACAAGCAAACTTGCTGTGTTCCCAGCACAACAATACTTGGAAAACCTTTCCAATTTATTTGCATTGCTAGACAAATGAGAGTTTACTGAAGGTTTTGGTAATAGCATTTTTTCCCCCAAATGAAATTACTTATTGATAAATTTAGCATGCTAAACGCTAACACCCCCATAAACTCAACCTGCAATGCGCTCAGGTAAATGAGCTGTATGCTATTATCATTTATCTCTCTATGTTGTATTAGAGAAAAGTTCTAGGACAGACTGATTAAACAAAGAATTGTATCATTTCTGTTTAGCACTCAATTGGAACCATATGGCTCTCTTGTCACATCTATATGAGCCAAAGTAATGTCTGATTGACGTCCTCTTTAGAAGATAGTTTTGAGTGTCCTGAGAAATTATTTTGTCATTTATTTATTTTCAATGTATTTCAAGAGGGATTTACTGTTGTTGCTGAAATAGTGTAATTTGTTTTCCCCAGGCACTGGCAAACCACTAGTGCTAATAGGTTGGCAGATGAAGCTTTCAAGTTGTTTATTTGCAGAGTTGAATCACTGTAGTAAATCAAAGTAATACATAGGCTAGGTTTGTGATTTCTGAGTCCAATGTATAGAAATCAACCCCAAATCTGCCAAATTACTGCCAAGCGCCAACCCTAATCAGACATTTATTTGAATTTGGGCAGTTATTTGAATTTGGTGAGCACAGTCCAATTTCAGTTGCAGAACTTTGAACCTCCTGTTTGCGAATTCACAGTATGATCAATCTGGTATATATATATATATATATATATAATGTATATATATGTGTGTGCTTTTTGCTGAGAGGGAAAGGTCAGCTCGGATTCTGTTGTGAGCCATGACCTATCGATATAAGACCCAAGAAGATTTGTCTCTCTCATTTGCACATTTGTTTGCATTTCCCTTTTTGTTACAGTTCATAAGTAAATGTGCCGTGCAGGTTTTTAGAAGCACTTATGCACAAACACTTTCCAAAATGCTGTTTCATCCTGCCAGAATGCAGTTGGCTATAAATGATGGACAATAAATCAGTATATTGTTGTTGATGTTATTATGGCCCACAAACCAGAAATAGTGTAACTTTGTTGCTGTGACTTTGTTCTGATGACAGACTGGAAGTGTTTCATATGCAGAGAGAACTGCTGAAAGAGAGGACAAGATGTCGAGCTCTGGAGGAGGAGCTCAATACTCCTTTGAATGTTCACCGCTGGAGAAAACTAGAGGTATGAGATTACATTTGCCTGTTACTGATGAACAGACACTTGCTTGTGTTCAAAAGCTTTCCAAAAGATTTAATTCATACACACTACTAGTCAAAAATTTGGACACATCCATTCATAAAATTGTGTCTGTTATTACAAAGTTTATTAATCACTCTGGAAATATAAGGTCAAGTCATGTACATTACCTGGTGGGATACAGTATTCCATGCAGTGTGCTCTGTTGTATACTGCACATTTTGATCAGCCAGGTGCCCAATGCATACAAATACTTGTATACTGTGCATAGTATATCACTATATACCGCAGAGATAGTAAGAGCTTTATGTTAGCCTGCTATTCCAAACATAGCCACAGTGTAATTGGAAAAGATCTTGGAGTTTAGAATCTCTCCCTGTCTCTGTAGGCTATTGATCCAAGCACCTTTGAACTGATCCAGAAGATTCATTCTCTCCAGCGGAGGCTGATAGCGAAGACTCAGGAGGTTGTGGAGAAAGAGCTTATGCTACAGGTAAGAACTCTCTCTTCCATTGTTCAACATCTAGTGTCTTTGCATATGTGGCCTTGAGGTAATCAAGCAGTAACGGTGGTAAAAGTATATACTTTTAAAATTATGATTAATGCTGTCAGTCAAATACATTTTTCAGTCGCAATTAATAGCATAATTTTTTGTAATTAATCACAGCTTTTGAAAGTGCCGACATTTCTCTCTCTATATATAATTATTTTCCTGTCAAAATGCACTTATTTCCTTCTAAGGAAAGAAAACTAAATATGTAACAATATGTAATTAGTTAAAATAACTTGTTAAACTTATTGCAATTAATCATGTCCCCAGACCATAAAAAGGAATATTCCTTCTATATGCACCTTTTTTCTGACTTGTCCATGGGCGGCGCCATCCTACATCCTCTAAGATGCTCTGCACTTCCGCTTAGTTGTTATTATTGTACACTAGAGCTAGACAAACGTTGCTGGTGATGCTGATCATCAGAGGCACATGAGGAATATATGCTGTTAGAGGATGTTATAACAACTACGGGTGGATTAATAAATTACTGGAAAATGAAAGTTACAACTATAAACCCACCCAAAAGCTGTAAAATGCTTTAAAGTCGCACCAGATGCAATAAGCAGAGGTTGCATTAACACCTATCTCCGTCATTTGCCAATTTTTTTTAAAACACTGACGGATAATTCCAAATGAAACGCCCCTCAAATCTGCTGAAACCTAGGGGAGAACATATGTCCTCTTGTCATGTACATGTCTTCTTTTTTGGACCTTAAAAAGTGTCTGGTCAGATTCATATTCCCAGATTTATCCATTTTCATGTGCTTTCTATCATCATCATCATCATCATACATTGTGTGTGCAACAAGAAACCCGGTGAAATCTAGCGCATCTTAAATGTGAATTCGCTCTCTGCGCGCTGAATGTCTGTGAATCTCTCTCTCACACTCACGCACACACACGTTGGTGCAGCTATCATAATGAGGACTCTCCGTAGACATAATAATTTTTATACTGTACAAACTATAGATTATACCCCCTAAACCTAACCCTCACAAAAAACTTTCTGCATTTTTACATTTTCAATAAAACATTGTTTAGTATGTTTTTAAGCTATTTGAATTATGGGGATACTGAAATGTCCTCATAAACCACATTTATAGCATAATACCCTTGTAATTACCAGTTTGTTACCTAAAAAAAGGTCCTTGTAAACCACTTAAACCTGCCCAAAAACACACACACACACACACACACACACACACACACACACACACACACACACACACACACACACACACACACACACACACACACACACACACACACACACACACAGGGCGTGTGCAGAAAGCGTGAGAGCCCAGAGTAACTTTACCATGTAAATGTGATTGATTGTGTAATTATTTATTCAGCTATTACCATAGAAATCATCCATACACATATTTGAGTGAGAAAGGGATTTACGTTAAGTAAACATTTACATTTACATTTATTCATTTGGCAGATGCTTTTATCCAAAGCGACTTACAAAAGAGGAAAACATAAGCGAATCATCTTAAGGAGACATTTGTAGGAAAAATGCCATACTAAATAGTTTCACTAGCATCAGAATAGCATTCAAAACAAAAAAACATTTTTTAGTGACTGGTGCCTCTTTGTGTTGGTACAACAAGGCGATGTTCCTGTAGATCTGCATAAAAGATTTTAGGTATGTTGGAGCAGACCCAGTGACTGTTTTGTATGCCAGCATCAGAGCCTTGAATTTAATACGTGCATCAACCGGCAGCCAGTGGAGAGAGACAAAGAGTGGTGTAACATGCGCTGTCTTTAGTTCATTAAAGACCAGACGTGCTGCTGCATCCTGGATCATTTGCAGAGGTCTAGTTGCACATGCAGGGAGGCCTGCAATGAGAGTGTTACAGTAGTCCAGTCTAGTTATGACAAGTGACTGAACAAGCAGGTGTGTGGCATGTTCAGAAAAGAGAGGTCTTTTTTTCCTGATATTGTAGAGTGTAAATCTATATGATCTTGCAGTCTTTGAGATGTGGTCTGTGAAATGTAGTTTGTAAGCAATGGTTACCCCTAGATTTCTGACCATTTTGGAAGGTGATACTGTAGTTGAACCCAGCTGCACGGTGATGTTGTGTTCAACAGCAGGGTTGGCCGGAGAGACAAGGAGTTCGGTCTTGGCTGGGTTGAGTTGCAAGTGGTGTTCCTTCATCCAGGCCGAGATGTCTGCCAGACAGGCAGCGATTCGAGCAGTCACTGTGGTGTCATTGGGCTGAAAAGACAAGTAGAGTTGCGTGTCAGCAGTGGTAAGAGAAACCATGTGACTGAATGATGGGTCCCAGTGATGTTGTGTATACGGAGAAGAAAAGTGGCCCAAGCAGTGATTCCTGAGGTACCCCAGTAAGTAACTGATGTGGTTTGGATACCTCACCTCTCCAGGCTATCTTGAAGGACCTATCTGAGAGATAGGAGGTCAACCAGTCAAGCACAGTTCCTCTGATGCCCAGAGTAGAGAGGGTGGAGAGAAGGATCTGATGGTTGACTGTGTCAAAGGCAGCAGAAAGGTCCAGCAGAATCAGAACGGATGATTTCGATTCAGCTCTCGCCTGTCTCAGTGACTCTGTGACAGACAGCAGGGCAGTCTCTGTGGAGTGTCCACTTTTGAAGCCTGACTGATTGTCATCCAGCAGCTTTTTCTGTGAGAGATAGGCAGAGATCTGATTGAAAACTGCCCTTTCAAGTGTTTTTGCAATGAATGGGATGAGAGAGACTGGTCTGTAGTTTTCTGTGTGGGGTTAAGTGCAGGTTTTTTCAGCAGTGTAGTTACTCAAGCCTGCTTAAATGTAGTGGGAAAAGTGCCTGTAAGTAGATATTTGTTAAGTGCAGGTACGATGGATGTAGAGATGGCCTAGAGAAGGTGTGATGGAATGGGGTCAAGGGAACAGGTGGTGGGGTGGTTGGAGAGGAGGAGTTTAGAGACCTCAGTGTCAGTCAGAGGAGAGAACATAGAGAAAGAATGGTTGCATACAGGAGCCAGGTGTTTGACAGGGTGTGGTGCAGTGAATGTATTGCTGATGGTTTTAACCTTCTTTGTAAAAAATGTGGCGAAGATATCTGCTGTCAGTGATGTGTCATGTGGTGGAGGGGGAGGACATAGGAGTGTGTTGAATATTCTAAATAAGCTACGAGTGTATGTGGTGCTGTTGATCTTTGTTTGGTAATAGGAGGTTTTTACAGCTTTAAAGATATCTGAAAAAGTTGCAAGCAGAAGTTGATATTTACCTAGATCTGCTGGATCTCTAGATTTTTGCCATCTCTTCTCAGCTACTCTAAGATCACTATGATGTTCACGAAGAACGTCAGACAGCCAGGGGCTGGGTGGTGTAGTACGAGCTGGTCTAGAGGAGAGAGGACAAATGTTGTCTAGACAGGTTGTTAAAGTAGAGTTAAGTGTGTATGTGGCAATGTTTACATCAAGAGTGGAAAATACATTTATTATGGGAAGAGAGGTAGAGACTTCAGTGGAAAGGTGAGAGGGAACGGAGGTTACGGTGAAAGGAAACCAAAGGTGGAATCCGTTTTACTATAGATGGGAGAATCATGTTGAATTTAACAAAGTAGTGATCAGAGACATGTAAAGGTGTAACAAGAATAGATGAGGTGGTACAGTTACATATAAAAATGCGGTCCAGCTGGTTGCCCGATCTGTGAGTTGCTGTGGTGTGTAGTCTTTCTAAATCAAATGAGGCCAAAAGAGTATTCAGTTCAGTGGCCTGGGGCTTGTCTTGGTGTATGTTGAAATCGCCAAGAACCACAAGTGGTCTGCCATCCTCTAGCAAGGAGGACAGCAGGACATCCAACTCCTCAAGAAAGCTTGTCAGCTGACCTGGAACAGGGAGTGTTCCATTGTTTTTGACTGTTGTTAGTGATTATTTCAATGCTTGGTAATGTGTATAAGTTGCAAGCCAGAAGTCCGGATGCCAGAAGTAGCATCCGCATTTGGAGTACATGCTAAGCATAATGGGTAATTTTGCCATAATTTGGTAATTGTGGATAATCAATTCAAGCATGGAGTACCACCTCCTTTCTCCAGGGGGCAGTAAGTGAAACTCGCTGAATAGGAAACTTGCAGCTCAAACAAACTACACTTACCTAAAGCAGATAACATAAGATGAGGACTTCATGAGTTCTTTCATTAAAACACAGCTTGATGTAGCACAAATCCGAATGCAGGGATCTCAAGACATATTTTTCTGTGTTTCAAACTCTGTTTAGCTTGACACAGCGACCTAAAAAACAGTACGTTTATAATGAGATGCAACCGAGACAGTACAAATCGTGGTAAATTGGTGAAATCAGTTAAAAAATGGATTAAGATGCAATTTAGACCATTGATAGACTTATGTTCAGTAATATATAAATAAACTATATATTGCATTCTAAAGCCACTTTTTGTATTGTCTTTGTTAATGCTTTAATTGTGTGCCAAATTAATGTAATGTATTTTAATTATCTGTATTATTATAATTTGTATTACTATTTATAATTATTTAATCATGATATATTTCATTATTGTTATATGAGGGGCTTTCTCAGCAAAAATGTATGTGATTCATTTGATTAAAACCTAATCGATTGACAGCCCTAGTAATAAAGCTTCTGTTTAGCCAGCAATATCTCGTTTAACATATCTGTATTTGGGCCTTTACATAAAAGCACCCCACACCACCCTTTACATTAATGTAAATATATTCTGTATTGTAAGTCATCACAAACCTACCAAGTATTATATTCAATAATACAAAAATAATCTGAGTCTGATTTATACTTCTAGCCATGCATTATTTGTACTGTCTAGAACTACACTTATCCACAATAATTTTTTCTCACTTTGTCCTCACTTTGTCCTGTTATTTCTCATATTCAGAGGGTAGAACAAGCCCTCATTGGGTGTTCCACATTTGTATTGGAGCGATCAGCACTATTTGTTTCTCAGACTAGAAACATACTGTAACTTTCAGAACTCAAGACTTCCTCACCGGTCTAAAAAAAGGGTTTGAAGCATCCCAGGTGAGAGAGGGGCAAAGGGGTGTTGCTCATTTTACATGCAAAAGAGGCATTTCTTAAACGCAAAGCAACAAAAAACACAGACGAAGAGGCTGTTCACATCAAACTTGTTCTTGCGTTAAAAAAAATAGATTGGATACAACGAATAGAACAAAATGCAATTTTTAAAAGTTGAAGTTCTTTAAAGGGATTGTTAACCCAAAAATGACAATTCTCTCATATTTACTCACCCTCATGCCATCTCAGATAGATAGGACTTTCTTTCTTCTGCTGAACATAAACATTGATTTTTGGAAGAATATTTCAGCTTTGAAGGTCAAACGTAAGTGAATGATGGCCATAACTTTGAAGGACCAAAGAGCAAATAAAGGTAGCATAAAAGCAACTCATAGACTCAAGTGGATAAATCTATGTCTTCATAAGCGATATGATAGGTGTGGGTTAGAAACAGATCAATATTTAAGTCCTTTTTTTACCATAAAGTCTCCTCCCCCTGCCCAGTAGGTGGCGATATGCTCAAATAATGTTATCAGCAAAAACAAAAGAAGGAAATTTATAGTAAAAAAGGACTTAAATATTGATCTGTTTCTCACCCACACCTATCATATCGCTTCTGAAGATATTTAATCACTGGTTTTGGACTTTTAAAGTTCTGGCCACCATTCACATGCACTGGATGGATCTACAGAGCTGAGATATATTTCCAAAAATCTTCATTTGTTTTCAGCAGAAGAAGGAATCAATGTAAGAGAATTTTCATTTTTGGGTGAACTATCCCTTTCAGATGACATGTGCCTTAAAAACACAACACTACTCTTTGAGATGCAGAAAATAACAGAAAGATGCTGCACAATGGACAAAGGTGTCCTATATGAGCCTAGTGTAGGCTCAAATGTTTTATTACATAAAAAAATGTAAGATTTGACCCCTTTAATTAATCAGAGAGGCAATAAGGAGGAATAGAACAAGAGAAACAAGACAAGAAAAATTCGAAATTTATCTGAAAGAGACAGCCAAAATGTTCCACATTTACTTGATGTAGAGCATTTGTTCTACATCAAGATGCCCCATTTACTTTCACTATTATGAGATGGACAGACATGGATTGTGATGTTCAGGTTGAATGGTGACTTTAAGCATTTTCTTTTTCACTTCAGAGTTTCAGCTCAGAAGCAGTAGAAGTGATAAGATGGGCTTTCAAAATGCCATTAACATCAGACAGATAGCCGGTTTAAAAAGGTTGCTTTCAATGTCTGTATCAAATTAAGCTTAAAACACAATTGATCACAATCTCAGGACATTCGCAGGTATCAGATCATTTGAAAAATGACTTGCTTGATTTGTTTCAGTTCATGACTAAATTTCCTTTCTCTTCTTAAACTCCATCCAAAGCCCACTAGTATTTTCACAAACTGTGGTGGAGGGCACAGTAATATTCCTAATTCTTGTTGAGCAAAATTGGGCAGATCATTTGACCATCTGTGAAGAAACACTCAATGTGCCAATCCACACAGTGTTCACTGTACTTAGTAAGGTATCTCTCTCTCTCTCTCTCTCTCTCTCTCTCTCTCTCTCTCTCTCTCTCTCTCTCTCTCTCTCTCTCTATTGTTTTTCTATTTTATTACAAATTATATTTTACAATTTACAAATTAAATGATACTTTGTAATGGGTAACATTAAAAGTGTATAGCTGTGTACACATTTGGGCACACCATTGTTACAGTGTTGATCTTGCTTGGTTAGAACAGGACTATTTGAGTCTTGAGCTGCTTTCCATGGCTTTTCTAACAGCCCCACCACAACCATTAAACAGCAGTGCATTGTTGTTTTGCTTTACAGCAGTTCCCAGTAATAATTGTGACAGCATGTACAATAAACCACCATTTAGGACACAATTGTAAAAAGCCATAGCAGAAAACACAATGCAGCACTTCCTGTAGATGCAGAACACTGGAGGTTTTATAAAGAGACAGGCTGCAATTTGAATAAAATAACCATTATAGATTGACAGAACGGTCTTGAAGTATTTGCAATTCACAAATTTTGGGCAAACAAAGAACATTATTTGCATTGAGGATGTCCAATAATAAAAGAGGCATGGGCCATATCATGTCAGTTAATATTTGTGCAGGTGATGTAGGTTAATAGTAGGTTAACTTTTTATTGATGGCCTTAACAGTGGTATTAAGAGCTGAGGTACAATAGGTTTATTTCTACCTTAGCAAAACGGTGTTTAAAAAGTGTTTATTTTGCCCCCACAGTTAATGTTAAATAACACTATATAAATACCATGATGTGCTGTAAGGTCGGCAAAACGTTTGTATCAGAATTTGTTGAGTTAGAGTGAGTTCTCCTGACTGAAATTTTCATTTGGATAGACAGAAAGCCAAAGCATTATTTTGTATTGCAGTAGATCCAGCAGTCAGAACAGGGTCATGATCCTTAATTTAAAAAGTTCATTGGAGCACTTTTTTTGAATGCTTCAGCCATTCCATCTTCTCCTCCATCAACCTCTCTCTCCCTCTCTTTTAACACACAAAAAACTGTTCATTACACTATAATTTGAAATGTGTTATGGACATCAGCACTTCTTGTTTTCAGCATTTATACCTAAAATAATTGGGGCTCTTGTGAGCAGAGTCAGTTATTTTAAGTACTGTATATGTATGACATTTTTTAAAGGAAAATATTTAGGATACATTTGTATTCACCTTAAACCTTGTTGAGCTCTTTTTAAAGGGTGTACAACTGAGTTGAACATGATTTTGTACACTGTAAATGACATTTTGTGTTTAGCAGAAAAGATTAAGTACTGTCTAAATTGAATAAGAACGTTTAAGCGTGAACTTGAAAATATTAAGTAAACTGTACATTTACACTCCATTCAAGCATGTCAAAATGAATGCTCTAGTTCATAAGGAAATCATATTTGATAATTGATTGTTATCTTTACAATGCAGCACCTTAGAACACAGGGAGGGATTTTTTACTCTGCATTCCCTTAAAAAAGTTTTTTGTTCCTTCACAATATTTTGAGTTCCCTCGCAATAGCTTCATCATTCCTTACCAAAATTACAAGTTTTACAACAGTAACTGTAGTTGAACTATGATATTTGTAGTAAAACCATGGTTTCACTACAGTAACAATATTTTAACCACAATATTAGTAGTGAAACAATTTTTACAACACAGGACAACCAAAACTATGGTAATAAATCATTCTACCAAAAAAAAAAAAAAAAGTTACTACAGTTTAATAATAATAATAAATAATACTTCCTTACATTTATATAGCACATTTCTAGGCACTCAAAGCACTTTACATAGTACAGGGGGAATCTCCTCGAACACCACCAGTGTGCAGCATCCACATGGATGATGCGACGGCAGACATAGTGCGCCAGAACGCCCACCACATACCAGCTAATAGTGGAGAGGAGAGAGTAGAGTGATGTACCCAATTCAGGGATGGAGATTATTAGGAGGCCATGATAGATAAGGGCCAATGGGGAGAATTTGGTCTGGACGGGTTACACCCCTACTCTTTTACGAGAAGTGTCCTGGGATTTTTAATGACCACAGAGTGTCAGGACCTCGGTTTAACATCTCATCCAAAAGACAGTGCTTTTTATTTTTTATTTGTTTATTTTTTATTTTTTATTTTTTTACAGTATAGTGTCCCCATCACTATACTGGGGCATTAGGACCCACACAGACCATAGGATGAGCACCCCCTGCTGGCCTTCCTAATACCACTTCGAGAAGCACCCTTGGTCACCAACCCTGCTTAGCTTTAGTGGGCAACCAGGGAAAAGCTGCAGGGTGATATGGCTGCAAATATAAATGTACCATGTTTATTAGAATGGTTTCATGCCCTCACAAAATTATACACTGTTGCAAAATAGTAAAACTGTTGTAACTATAGCCATTTTGTGATAAGCAGGTTACTATAGTAAAAAAAATATTTTTGGGGGAGAATGATTATGATTTTTCCCCATATGTTAGATTTTCCTATATTATACTATGGTTTTACTGGAAATTTCATGGTTAAAATATGGTTACTGTATTAAAACCATGATCAGACCTTGTGCTGTTCCTGGCTGTGTATAGAACCTGCCTCTCTGCCTATCCATCCAAAGGATCCCAACGTTAGAAACAAGTGGCTGAACAGTGGCACATTTCAGTTCAGATCGTTTTTTTGTAGAGCCCGACCGATATGGGATTTTTGAGACCGATACCAATTTTAGAGGGGGGAAATTCACTGATTACCGATATGGTGGTTGATATAGTTAATTTTTGAGCTGGAATGAAAACAGACCTTTTCTATGTGGATTTTGCACCAATTTTGCACCGATATGACTATGCAAATGTACTCAGAAGGCTGCTTTCTTAAACAAATATTTTTATCAATGAATATTTGTCATTTTAGACAATTCTAGAAATGAACACTGAGAAAATATAGAATAAATAAAAATAAAATAAATAGCTAAATAAACATCAGTACTGTATGTTAAGTATCAGTCAATGGCTGACTATTTAAATAAAGAATAAATAAAAATTATAGCTAAATAAACATCAGTACTGCATGTTTAGTATCAGTCAATGGCTGACCATTTAAATAAAGAATGAACAAAAATACTATAAATAGCTAAATAAACATCAGTACTGTTAAGTAGAAGTCAATTTCTGACCATTAAATAAAGAATAAATACAAATACAATAAACAGCTAAATAAACATCAGTACTGTTTAGTATTAATCAAATACTGACTGTTTTAATACTGCCAGTCAATTAGGGGCAGGTTGTAAAACAAGAAGCATCTACAACTGCTGAGTCAAGAGATAAACTGCGGCAGCGGTGTTGCACCGTGTTCAGAGAAAACATTCAACTGTGGAAAACCAGACTTTTAAATATTACATTTTATAAATGCAACTACAGGAATTGTTCGGTTGAAGGTGTACCAAACTGAGAATCCTGAACAAAACAGTTTGGTGAATACATGTTTACACATTAGCTTCCACTCAGCTGACAAGCAATGAAAGTAGCTACGTGGTTAGTTAGTTAGCTATAAGGTTGTTGTCACAGTGAGTAAAATATGGACATTGTTTATTTTACTTTCCAGCATTGCGTCTCACCAACTAGGTAGCAACATAGCATGAAATCAGCACTCAACAGACACAATCCACCACTGCGCCGTTGTCTGCAGAGTTGCAAAAATATGTTCTGATGTTTACGTTTCAATCTGCTACATTACTAACTGCACTGATAAACTATAGCTGGCTAACAGCAAACAGATGTGATAAACATGAGTGACATGGTTTTCAGGGACAGGGTTAATGTTATATTAGTTATATTAAGAAAGGGAAAATGGAGTCATTGTTTATTAACTTTCCAGTATGTATTTCACAAACTAGTTAGCAGCTTACTGAGAAGACACCGCTTAACACCACAGCACTTAACTCTGCATTGTCTGTAGAACTACCGTCAGCTCAGCTCCATAAACAATGGAGTCGGAGTGTGCTCTGCTGGACAAACTACATTATGACACCAATTCAAGCATTGTTTTCTGCATTATATGTTCTGAAAAAAGTTTTCATATCTGCGCATGTTGGTAGACATACACGCTGATAACGATAAATCGGTCGGGCACTAGTTTTGTGGTCCTGTCAAAATGTAATGCAGGGTTTGCAAAGAGGATTTTATGAAAAGATAGAGCAGTTAAAAACTATTTTGTACTCAACAACAAATTGGCAGCTCATGTGGAAAGGTGATGATGACCTTACTGGGGTTGTAACCATAAACCCAACCTGTAGATTGCTTAATCTGAGACGTCAATATGACTCACATCACTTATTTGTGAAAGACGTTTTGCTTCAAAAAAAGTAAATAAAATTAAAGCCATTGTCGTGTCAAAATCTTCTCTAGCTGTCAAGGGAGGATGTCACAGTTGTAAGACAGGTCAGAGTCAGCACAAGCTGACAGACGTGCAATTGTCGCCCAAGTTCTTTGGCAGACAAAACTGTTGTGGGGGTGTGGAAATTGAGCATTTGTTCCCATCACTGTCACCCAGAGCATGTCTTCTTTTTCTTTGAACAGAGTGACACAGAAAACATCTGTTTTCATTTAAATCACACTCATCGTCTACCTGTCACTATGGCACATGGGCAATCCAGGACAGCAGAGCAACATTGTGAGCTTGAGTGGGTTACCTCAGGTGTTTGCAATTCAGAATGAGGCAATGATGTACTGCGACTACCTGTTTTTTCTTCCTTTGCTGTTTTTCCTTCTTTTTAAAGGCCCCATAAAAAAATAATAAATGTGCGCTTTTGTGGTTTTTAGTCCATTTATATTATCTTTGAAGCCATCATTATATCTAAAAGTTGACAATTAGCTTGTAGCAGATATATGCATTTAAAATTCACAGTCTATCTTACAGGAGAATGGGCCAAATACATTGGTGACTCATGTTGCACTACTTTTTGTCCAATCATAGCTCTCTAGAATGAAAATGTACACCCCCTTAAAACCACATGCTACCAAATAGCAAGTAACAAATCATGGTTGACATCTTCAACATAAGTAAAGCCTGTTGACTATTTCATTATTATTTAATTAGCCCTTTCATATGTTCCACCCTGAATTCCTATATATTACACCAACAAAGGACAGAAAACTTTGTTCGTCAAGCGATTTCAGGGGGACTTTAAGATTCTTGGCAAAGAATTCAAATATTTCTTACATAAGACGATGAATGCAGCATACTGAAAGATGAGGTTGGAAAAAAAGGAGATGGGAATAGAAATAGAAAAACTAAGAAAGCAAGAGAGAGGGAGGAAATAGAGACAAGAGGATTTTAAGGTCCCATGATGTGGCCATTGAAAGAGAGCCAGCTATTCTTGGTCATTTCTTTAGACTCAGTGAGGGTGGTTAAATTCAGATGATAGTACTTATTGACAATGTTTTATCTATTCTGCTGGCAAAAGCACATTTTTAGCCTATATCATCTGAAAGCAGGTTGCATCGTGCCTGCTTGGTTTGCCTCAGGCAAACATATGATTTGCTTTGCCGTAGATCATTTGATCTATTGGTTTTTACAGAGGTCCAAGAATAGAGTCGTTTGCATTGCTGTTCTAGGTGGCATACAAATAAAAACTGGGGTACCTTCCAGGATAGGATGTAGCCCTGTAAAAACAGATTCACATGTGTTATTTTATGTTTTAGTTGCAAAGCTAAGAATTTCAACCAGCAGGAAAGGAAAATCACAAACACGCTCCTATTAATATCTCAATTGAATTCTCATAGTCTGCATCGATCGAAAATTATTACAGCTGTCAAAATTAACACATTAACGTATGTGATTAATTCAAAATGTTTTCCCTAATTACGATTAACGCACTTACCGTTAATACAGCAACCAGCATAAACACAGGTTGGAAAGGTGGAACCTTTGCGATGTGTCTGCCCGGAGTCAATACACTGACGCTCATACCACAAACACACACAGCAGTGATTCAGTGTCAGTGATAAAGTGTTTTTCAGGCTTAGCCACATTTTAATCAACACAGAATTGAGGTAAGCCTTAAGTGTCACCTAAACACAGAATGAGACGTTTTTGTCTGCACGCACTTTTCATGTGGAGTTCACAGCAGTGCTTGACGCTGGCGCCCTGACGCGAATCATGAATGCAGCTTCAAAATTGCTGTAACAAAGGATGATGTGACGTTAAGAGATTGAATCTATGTTGGGAATAATTCCTTCAATAAGTCAATCTTCCACTTAAAACGTTACTTGAATTGGTGCTATTTTAGTGCATTTCTATCTTTATACTGTGAGAGGCTTTGTTTGGAAATATTAATAAATTATATTATTACAAGTTGTTTTATTTTGTTTTTCCTTAGAAGGAAATATATGATTTGACAGGAAAAGAAGTATATTATAGAGTGAAATTTCAACGCTTTCAAAATCTGTGATTAATCGTGATTAACTATGAAAAATTATGTGATTAATCGATTTTAAAATGTGTAATCCACTGACAGCACTAAACATATCTGGATTATGTTATCCACATACATTTTATAGCTCTATACTTTTAGTGTATTTCAACATTTATCTAATTTGTTTGTTGATTTTTAGGGCCCAAGCACAGGAAGTGCAGAGGCCCTATTGTTCTTCTAAGGATTACTATTATTAATGTTAATATTATTATTTTTATGTTTTCTGTAATTTTGGAGTACCTAACATGCATGAAAACTCTTGGGTTGTCTCCGTAGCACCCATTGAAAATGTCAATGTAACACCCCCATTTTCACCCACAGTCACCAACATTTTCTTACTCACAGTCATTAGCTCCGCCCAACAGGAAGTCAGCCATTTTGGATTTTCTGAAAATCTCAGGCTCTAAACTTTTAAATACTACTCCTAGGGGATTCATGTGACTGGCACCAAATGTGTGCAACAACATGCCAAGACATTGTAGATGCTAAATTACGAAAAGATTTTTGATATTTTGATTTTTGATATTTTGAATGGTGTCGCCATGGTGAAGCAATACATTTATGTAAAAAAATTGAAAACTGGAAGTGCCTTGTATCTTCTGTGTGCACTGTGTGATTTTGATGAAAATTCAGCTGTATGTTTGGTTATGAGGGCTGATCACATTGATGCAGCTATTATGGGTCATGATCATAACACCACCAACTGGCAGCAGGAAGTATTGCACCTTTAACAGACTTTGAAATATTCCTTGTGTTTACAAGAATTGCTTAAAAATTCTCTAGAATAATGTGAAGACACTGCTAACATAAAATTGTAAATTAATAATTAGTATCTTAAATACTGTTGCCATGGCAATGCATTAATTGTTATTATTCCTTTCTTCTTATAATTGGGTGTTTTTGAGGCACTTGGCATGCTTAAAATTTCATGAAATTTTGCTCACACATCAGAGTCATTGGCCATTAGTTCTGGGCAAATGTTCACACATGGGCATTTAGGGGGGCTCTGTAGTGTCTCCTTTAAAATGGGTGCGTAAGACAGCCTCTGTCCATTTTCAACTACAGTCACCAAAATTGGTACATATATAGTTCTCATCAAGCTGGACAACTTTCATAATTATAGTCATTAGGTCCTCCCAACAGGAAGTGGCCATTTTTGATTTTTTAAATATTGAAGTCTCTGAACTTTTAAATACTCCTCCTAGGTGATTCACGAGACTGTAAATTTAAACAACATTATGCCAAGACATTGAAAAATGCTAAAATGCTAAATTTTTATCTTGAATGATGTTGCCATGGTGAGGCATTAAATTCGTGGTGAAAAATGGTGTGTGGAAATGATCTTATGTGTGCAATGTGTGATTTAGATCAAAATTCACTTGCATGTTTAGTCTTTGGGGCTAATCACATTGAATGGACTATTTTTGGTCACGGTCATAGCACCACCACATGGCAGCAGGAAGTGTAGCTCTTACAACAGACTTTAAAATAGTCCTCTTATATTTACCCAAATTGCTTCAAAATTGTTTAGAATAATGTCAAATGCCAAATGCATGTGTCCACCTTGAATTGTTTACCAAAAGCCACTGGGCAGAAATGGACCAGTTGTGTTTGGTCCTGTCATCGCTGATTGCAGCTATATTTTATATTATGATTTAATGGAAAAATATCTGAGAAATATCAAAATTAATACAGATGGCACATCCACAGTCCGCCCACAATTTGTTTGGTGACCCTGTCATGCATATTACACAAACAAATTGTGAATCATCAGTCAGTACTTATGCACTCAAAAATGCGATTTTAGTCGGACTAAAACAGTAATTCGCCTTTTAAAAATGTCATGAAAATGCTTTAGTCTGTCTGAAATCTTACCAGCACAATGTTTGCGAAGTCTGACTATCAGGGGGCTTCTTGGCTAGAAAAACTACAAAGTAGACAGACTTTATGCCTATAGTCAATGTCTGGCTTTGCAAGAGTAAATTAAACTTAACAGAGATCTCCATTAAATCCTGAGCTATGAAATAGAAATCTCTGAGCAAAAACGTTTTCCTCTGGGAAGTGAGGTGCCAAAATGTCATGCATACATATAAGTGCATTAGCATTATCAAAGTTTAGCCAACATAAGGACATGAAATACTTTTTCCGTTTTCGGATGTATTCATTGAATACTACTAGCACAGATAGTATTGATAGATTGAGCGAGTTGGTAAACGGTGCAATCATAGACTGGGTTTGATCCACTGATATATATATGTTTGGACATAGCAATATGGAGATGCAGTGGCTTCACTGATATGACATTATGAGCATTCCAATTCTCTCTCTCTCTCTCTCTCTCTCTCTCTACTCTCTGTATATATATATATATATATATATATATATCAGTGGTTTGATATCTACCTTGTTGTGATCCTATAAAAGTCAATGTATTAAGAGTCCAGACACCTATCAGTCATAAATCATTCATTCACAGACTCTCTTACACACACGCTCTCACTTCACAATTTTTTTCACACCTTTTTCACCTTGTTTGGAATGCCCAGTTCACAATGCACTCGAAGTCCTCGTGGTGTTGTAGTGACTCACCTCAATCTGGGTGGCAGAGTATGAATCTCATTTGCCTCCGCGTCTGATACTGTCAATCCGCGCATCTCATCACGTGGCTTGTTGAGCACTTTACCGCAGAGACATAGTGCTAGTGGAGGCTTCACACTATTCCCGCGGCATACATACGCTACTCAACACACGCCCCATGAGAATGAGAATTACATTATGGCAACCACGAGGAGGTGACTATCCTCCCTAGCAACATTCACTCAGCATGCGCTGGATTCGAACTTGCGACTCCAGGGGTGTTAGTCAGCATCTTTATTCCCTGAGCTACCCAGCCCCCCAACTTCACTATTGATCAAATTATGAAGAAATGGCCACCATGGCGATGAAGAAAAAAAAAATAGAGTGAGAGCAAAAAAGGAGAGAATAAATACAATACAATTTACAATAAATCTATTATATGTGAGTGTGTGCTTGAGAATTGTGTTTGAGAATTTTTTTTTTTTTGCAGTCATTAGGGCCAGAAGTGTATCTTCATTGGGAATGCAGATTCTTTGATCTTAAATGATCTTCTTTTAGACCCTCTGAATTCATGATTTCTCCTGTGGCGTATCATTTATATTCCATTAAAAATGTAGAGCTTTTATATTAGTAATCATCATAGACACTAGACAGTCTGCATCTATTAGCACTGATTAGTTCAAACTGGTCAGCACTCCCTTTCTAATTAGCAACATCAATGGTCTCTGTGTGTATGTGTGAGTGGGACGTGTCATTAGATAGTCAGCACTGTAATAGAGTCTTGGTTATCCAGCTTTCTTCAAGTGTTCCTATAATTAACACAAGCTTACAAAATGAATTAGCTGTCAGTCCCCTGAAACGAGCTGTAGCATTTTTTCCTTTGATAAGACATGTAAGAAAGAGTGGCTGCTTTTGATAAGACTAATGGTAAACAAGAGGTCTTGACTATTCTCTTTTTATTGAGGGTGAACACACAATTATCTATTTAAATAATCATTTCTTCAAGAGGCTCAACATATAGGAGGTGGAAAATCAATATTAAGCATGTGATGTTTCTAACGACAGATGTTCAGCAGGGCAGATTATTTTTTTTATTGTTTTAAAGGATATATATATAAATACTTAATGGTACAATTAATTTGTTCAAATAAGTGTTGTGCTTCTGTGTGTTTGTGGTTGCAGGAAAAAGAGAAACTTTACATTGAGTTGAAGCACATTCTTGCACGTCAGCCGGGTCCGGAAGCAGCAGAAAAACTGCAGGTCTATCAGCGAACACTACGGGAGAAGACCAAACAACTCAAGGTCCATAGAGAAACTTTCACTTCTCTCTTCTCTTCTCTTCTCTTCTCTTCTCTTCTCTTCTCTTCTCTTCTCTTCTCTTCTCATCTCTTTTCTTCTTCTCTCTTCTTTTTTCTTCTCTTCTCATATCTTCTTGTCTTGTCATTTTGCTTTCTTATATCTCGTCTTGCCTCGTTTCTTCTCTTTTCCTAAAAAATAAATAAATAAAGATCTAAAATAGCCATTGGTCAGTAAGGGATTGCGAGTTTACATATAAAAGCTTATAGAAGCTTTTTATTAAAGCACGTTTTGACATTTTAATACGGTATCTTACCGATTTCTGAAGTTCTAACAAACAGAAATGATTCCCAGAAGAACTGACCTAAATGGAAATATCAAGTAATATTAACAAAATACAGAATTATAGCGAAGAGTAAAATTAGAAATTAACATCAGCAAATTTAGAAGCATTCTTTCTTTACTCTCTTTCTCTCTGATAATGTCTGATAATCTTTCTGAGGGGCATTTCCTCACATTCCTCCTTTTGTCAATCTCCTATCATCCTCCTTTCCTAATTTCCTCCCTCTCTCCCAAAATGAATACTTAGTTACTTCACCACTTTGATTAAGAGTTCAGGTCCAGCTGGAGACAGACAGCACTCACGTCATTTTTAATGATTTAGTCTGGTTTAAGCTGCTTCATTCCTGCACCATTAAAAAGAAGGGCAGTTAAAAACTTAAGAGTCTCTACTGAGCTTTAAGTGACCTTATAATGTCCATATGGCCTTTTGACAGGTAATGTCAAAAATTAGGATCCAGGGTGCGTATTACAGAAAGATCCTAACTTTAGAATATTATCTGTTTGGTAACCATGGCAATTTCAGTTAGGCTCTCATTTAGGACAAAAGCTATTACAGAGTAACATTTCCTAAGTGCATTATCTTATCTTAACTACAGTTCCCCTTCTGTCACTTACTCGATGTTGTGTCGAATGAAGTGACACAAGAGGTCTTCCTGGGATGCCAAACATACCTCTGAACCTGAGAAAAGGCCAATGTCAAGTTGGCAGACAGAATTTGCATGTCCCGCCCCGGACATACGGTTATAAAGGGAAGCGGGGCAGCAAGTGCCAGTCAGAATTTTTCTTCGGAGCTGAACGGTTGTGCAACAAGCAAGCTGAAGTTCACTACTGTTTCACTCACCTCTGTCAGCAAGAAGTATTGCTGTTGGATCTGTGGCACGTTTTCATCTGGCGTTCTCTCTCTGAACGCTGTGCAGTCTACACCCCTGGGTGCTTTGACAGCGCTTTTTCACTGTTAAAAGAGTTCTCCTCCTAAAAGAGTTTGATTTCTCTCAAAGATTTTGAGTTTTCCACTCACAAAAGAGCAATAAACAGCGGCGTTGAACGTCCTTTTCAGGACGTGTCTTTTTCAGGACGTGTCTTTTTCAAGATGCCTTTCTGCCCCTGTGTCGTTCCTGGATGCGGTCGATTTCTCTCCAAGACCGGCGGCCACAGACGCTGCCTCATGTGCCTGGGCAGCGATCACACTGATGCAGCGTTCGTGGTGGCTCATGTACTCAATGCGACTCTCCTTCCTCAAGGTGAATGCCACTTCAGCCGCCCCCCGCGTCGCTCCTTCTTCCCACGGGATTGAGGACGACCCGGCTGGTGATAAAGGCGACATGGGGATAGTAACAGGCTCGGTTTCGCCACCCGCCCCCCGACACGCTCGCTCGCATCCGTCCGAGCTCGGGATGTGTGCGGCTCGCCTCACAGCCAGAAGGCATTCTCCCTTGAGCCCCTGTGCCCGGTTGCATAAAGCACCTTAAGTGTAATTTTCCCTTAAGTTTGCCCTTATGTTTCCCTTAAACCTAAGGGTGTTGCAGAAAAACAACCTTAAGTGTTACTTAAGTTTTTTTTTACTGAAACATCATACACCCTTAGAATTACCCTTAGGTGTCTATCTTTTACTTAAGTAATCCCTTAAAAACCGTTAAGTGTTGCATAAAGCCCCTTAACTGTCATTTTCCTAAGTACAGTTTAAGGTTAGGAAAACTTTACCTTAAGAGTAACGCAGACAAAAATAAGATGACATGGCTGAATTTATGGAACCAGCTGAAGATCATTATGTGCCAAGAAGAATTTTTAGGGATAGGGAGAACCCTTTGGACCATTTTAATTTATAGGCTAGTGCTATTTAGTATTAATATTATATATGAATGTATTAGCTATATTGTATTTTGCTATTATTATTGGTATTTTGTTAATATATCTGTCCTTGTAATTACATAAATAAATAAAAAACTTTTCAGATCTGTCATAAAATGTATTTATTCGTCAATTGATGTGATTGTTATTTTCCCTTCACTTTGTAGCTGCAAAAGTTTGTTATTAAGAATGATGTTGTAAAGGTCTTGATTTTCCTTGTCCTTTTTAAGTTTTTCGATCTCTAATTGCAGTTTTGTCTTTTGTAGCTGTAGGACGTCTCTCTGCAGTTCCAGCACTTCTTCTCTTGTAGAGGCTATTTGCGTCTTTCTGCAATTCACAAGTGTTTTGGAGGAATTATGAAATATAATATAATAAATAATATTAGGGCTGTTCTAAGTCAAATTAACAAAACTAAAATAATTGTTAAAAAATAAGCAATAACTCACTTTGCTGCCTGGTTTGGCGTACTGCTGGCGCTCTGTCGGTGTTGAAGCTGCTTTGATTGCTGGAAAGGTCTAACGTGTGAAACAAAGAAATACCAATCAAAATTGATATTTATATACAAATAAAAAAATATTTTATTACGCCTGTCTTGATCTTCATATCGTTTATCCTCATAGTGATACATTTTATTTGATTTAAGACAATAATGTTCTCTCACTCCATGTTATATTCCTCTGGTTGAGTCGCTTCACTCTCTAAGCCGCCAGGGATGCCAGCCAGGAAAGGTGAGTCCGCCCCAAGGATGTCTTGGACCAGTTTAGTAGTGTCTGACAATTTTGTTGGCGGTGGTCCTCCACCTGCAGTTTTGTTATCGTTAGCTCTCTGTGATATGGTAACCCCCCCCGATACCATTCTTACCGGAAGTGCATGACGAGCTGACGCGGTTGTGGAAGGCACCTTATACTGCCACCGACCTCGCTCTGAGAACCACAAAGGTCACAGCGCGGGCTTGTTGTCCAGGAGCGCCACCTCTGGCTGAACATGGTCGAGATGTGTGACGTTGACAAGTCACGATTCCTCAACGCCTCCATCTCCCAGCTTGGCCTCTTCTGCAACACCATCGACGACTTCGCCCATAAGTCCTCATGGTAAAGAAGCAGACGGAGGCGATTTTTCACATCATGCTGCGGCACCGTCCAACCAGCGTGCCCTGCACCCTGTCTGCTCGCCGAGGGCGTCCCCCTGTGACCAAACAGAAGCAGGTAGCTCCGCCTCAACATGGGCCCAGCTCTCAGCCCCAGCGTTGAGCACCTCGCAGGCGGTGTACGCCCCCTGTCTCCAGGACCACTTCTAGGACCAGGAAAGCTCCGAAGCGCTCCTGAGACGGCCGACCCAGGGAGTCGGATGTTTGCTCCGGAGCTGGTACCAAGACCACTCCGTCCCATGGTGGAGGGCCGGGAGGAGAATCCTTTGAATTATTTTCATTTGTTGCACCGCCTTCGGGCTGCGGTACCCACATTCTCAATAAAAGAGCGATTTCCTCACTCCCTGGGTCATCCGGCCGGTGCGCGTCTTTCTCATGGCACCCCGGCCCCAAAACACTACAGTCCTGGCTCTCCGGATGCAGCTCCCTCGACTCCGGCCTGCAACTGCTCAGCCCAGGCAGGCCAGCGCTGACGAGTTCCGAAGACGCCTCCCTAGGACCTCTTCCTCAGTCTCTAACCCACCCCTGCTGGGTGCGCGGAGCAAGGTAAGTGCTTTGAGTCTTTTCTCAGCACCCATGCCTCGGGACGCTCCTTTGAATCCCGATGCACTATGACCAAACGCGATCGTCCCTTTAGTGCCCCTTGTGCAGAGTTTGGATACGTGGCTTTCACTTCCCAATCCGTTGCGCTGGTTGGCCAGGACCATCTGACTTGGTAACGTGATTGAGTTCGCCCGGCTCCCACCTCATTTCAGCGGTGTTCGCTCCACTTCCGTGTGTGGTGAGAAAGCCGAGATGGAGAAGGGTTTCTACAGCCCTTACTTCATCATACCCAAGAAAAGCGGCAGGTTGCGACCAATCTTAAACCTGCGAGTTCTCAACCGGGCCTTACACAGACTCCCGTTCAATATGCTCATGCAGAAACAGATTCTTACCTGCGTTTGACAGCTATATTGGTTCTCGGCAGTAGACCTGAAGGATGCGTACTTCCACGTTTCCATTCTACCTCAACATGACCCTTCTTACGGTTTGTGTTTGACGGCCAGGCGTATCAGTACAATGTCCTCCCTTTAGGCCTATCCCTGTCCCCTCGCGTCTTCAGGAAGATCGCGGAGGCAGTGTATTGTCCCACTAAGGGAAGTGAGAATCCGCATACTCAACTACCATAATGACTGGCTCATCCTGGCTCACCTACTACTGCGCCATTTCCCATGTATGGCTTCACAACCCTTGTGGTGTATTTGCCACACGTTACCTCCCCCTAGACTGGGCAGGATGTGGCCTCCACAGGGTCTTTTCCCCCTGAAAGAATAGGACCAGGAAAGACCGCCTTCCCCGACACGTTTCATAACATTAAGACATTAAGAGGTGAAGCAGCCCCAGCTGCTTCACGTCCTATGTGAGAGACATAGTGAGAGAGAAGGCCGCGGCTGCCGGGCTTCCTCCCATGCTAGTCATGTAGAAACTGTTCCCCCCCTCAGGGGTGCGGGGAACCTAAGGTCTGTATTTTATATCTCTTTGGGGGCGTTGGGGAGGGCAACGTGCAGCCGACACAGCTGCCTCTAGCACGCAGTAGCCTGCTTGCACCTGTCTTGACAGCACGTAACATGGTCAGTGCGTGCCGTTTTTAGATGGGATCCCTTGTGTCACTTCATTCGACACAATGTTGAGCAAGTGACAGAAGGGGAACGTCATGGTTACTGTTGTAACCTCCATTCCCCGAGGGAAGGAAGGAGACATTGTGTCCCTCCTGCCACAGCACTAGACCTACCACTGTAAACGGCCGCACCTTATTGTCGGCTCCTCAGTGCAAAATCCTGACTGGCACTTGCTGCCCCGCTTCCCTTTATACCCGATTGTCCGGGGCGGGGCATGCAAATTCTGTCTGCCAATTTGACATTGGCCTTTTCTCAGGTTCAGAGGTATGTTTGGCATCCCATGAAGACCCCTTTTGTCACTTCATTCGACACAACGTCTCCTTCCTTCCCTCAGGGAACGGAGGTTACAACAGTAACCATGATGTTAGGATTTGCTTCTGTAATATGAATTTATGAAAAATCCTAACTTGGCTGATCAGATCTTAATTTAAGACTTAAGATAGGATTTATTCCATAATACGCCCCAAGGAATCTGATTCTGGATCTTAAAATGAAGCAAAATCTGCCTCTGCAGTCATGACAATAGAAAGTGCTCTGTTACATAGCCATTCTTTAAACAAATGACTGCAACTGACTTTAAAGTCTCAAAACTCCTTAGCTCGGCAGAAACTGAGAGCTGATCTATTAGAATATCTGCAGTATGTATAAAATCTCTGGTGCCCCTGAGCTTAAAAATGATGGCCCCAATGTGGAGGTACTGGGGGTTTAGCTTTCTGATCATGTATTACCAGGCTTTAAATGAGTTACATACTGTAGGCATCACTGGCAAAGCTTTCAATAAACAATGCTCGGTCTCAGGCTTGAGTGTAATTAACATTGGAAAAGAAGCCCCACTAAAGAGCCAAAGAGAAAATCACCCCCTCCGCATCCCATCTCAGGAAATTAACATTAAATAACACTGGTTTTGTGTAAACTTCTGGGAAACTAATGGCAAAAAAATCCACAAATAGTTGCCAGAAGTTTGCAGCTCTTATAGTGGCGAACCTACATCAAACTTTTGACAACAATGCACGGTTTGCCACATTGGCAAAGAGTTATTTGGCAAAACCTTGGCAAATATCTGCCACTTCTGGCAAACGGTTTTGTCTAGGGTTAGAAACCAAAAAACAGTTCTCATTTAAAACTGGCTACCATGCTAAAAAGACCTGCTAAGACCTTGCCAGCTTGCAATTCCTATGCTAGTTTAGGCCGGCTAGTGCTGGCTTGGTGCTGGCCTAGCTGATGGTTGATCAGCATTATCTTTCTGATGAAGCTGGTTAGGATAGTTTAGAAGCCTGGTTGAGACACCAGCACACCAGCATCTCATGGTGGGGGACCAGCACCCAAAACACAACATAAGCTGGTTACCAGCAATGCTTGTCTTTTCAGCAGGGTATACTTTTTAAAAATACCAGAATTTAATTATTTACTTTAACCTTTGATTCCGTTACCGGTTCTTGGCAAGTTTTTCAGCCGATGCAGATTTAACATCATACTACAATACTCTAACATTGTTTCTTTAAGCCCTAGTGTGCTGCAGCGCTTTCCCTCTACTGAATCTACAATATGAGCAGTGTAGTCCAATTGCCAAATTAATGATTCTTAGGGGCCAGTCCTTTTGAATCTACACATGATAAGTGTAATATGGATTCTGAACAAATGACTCCTATGAGCCAGCTATTTTGAATCTTTTTTGAAGTGCAAAATAAAGTGTGCAGCCAGTGTAATCTGTTTCTTGAACGTATGACACTTATGAGCTGGTTCTTTTAAATCTATGGCATGACCAGTGTTGTGTGGTTCCCTAACAAATTACTCTTATGAGTCAGTTCTTTTGAATCTATAGCCGAAGCACACAGTGCGATCACTGTAACGTGGTTCAAAAACAAATGACTCTTATTAAAGGGTTCTTTTTAATCTATATCCAGAGACACGAAGCACGCCACTGTAATGCGGTTCTCAATATGGTCATGAGCCATATCTTTTGAATCTATCTTTTGAATCTTTCTTTGAATCTTTTGAAGTGGTTCCTGAATTAATGACTCTTATGAGCCGGTTGTTTTGAGTCTATAGCGTGACGCACACAGCGCAAAAATTCTGTGTAAACACACCTTTTATAAGAATTGTGTAATTATTTTCTCAGATTTTTTATATCCGTTCTCTTGAATCAGATATAACATATAATAGTTTGGCAGCAGAATACTGAGGGCAGTACATGCAATAAGAATTGCATTTCTTATTTCCAAATATATGTTTTTCTAAAAAGTACAGAAAACCTGTAATGAAATCATTACAGAATTGCTAAATTTCTTACAATACCCATCCCCTAAGTATGTCAATCCTTTGGCAACAATGAAAAATCTATCACAGCGTGAAATGTGAAATTAAATTCAGATTTAATTTTGTGAATGAAAAAATGATAAAGCAAGCGACAAACTTCCAGATAACTGATTTTTTTTTAAATTCCTTTCATGTACCATCCTTCCCAAATGATCCAGTCACGCACCAGTTTCCTTCTGCAGCACGAAATATGGCATTACTCCACCTCTGCCCTTTCTCACTTTCTGTCAATTTATCCCTCTTGCATTTTATCATCTCTCTCTCTCTGCCTCTGTCTGTTCTCGTGATTACTGAGCTCTGGGCTTCACATTGGAGGAAAGACAATTAGAGCTTGACTGATATGTGCAAAGATAGACAGACATCAATGAAATGCCGCAGAGGAAATCACTCCATTGCTCGGAGGGAGAAATTAGGTGACCATGTGTTTCAGCTGAACACATCCTCAGTGATAGATCACTTCTAAGAGATAAGAGCTTGCTTTGATTTCCGAAACTTTATGATACATTTAGAGCAAAGGTTGAAACTGTAGGGTGAGCACAGCTCTAGGCAAAGTTGGAATGTAATTGATAAATGGGCCTGTATTTTTTATTTTTTTTTGATTCAAAGACAAAACAAATTTATCGAATCGAAGCATGTACAATGGAAGTGAATGGGGCCAATTTCTTGATGGTTTAAAGGCAGAAATTTGAAGCTTATCATTTTATAAAATCATTTACATTAATTCTATTACAACTCAGGTATTATTTTATCTCATCCTAGGTATTAAGTTGTTTTAATTGTCAGTTTTACAGTTCTTTTTGGGTTTTAGATTTTGTTGACATTACATTGTCATGGTAAAGAAATTTTCACACTAAAATCATGTTAACACATATTGTTAATGTCTTGTTGCTTTAATTTTGAAATTTTGAAAGTGCATATTTGAACTATTACGGATTGGCCCCATTCACTTCCATTGTTAGTGCCTCACTGTTACCATGATTTTCACAAAAAAAAAAAAAAAAAAGGGGGCAAGTCATAATACATTTTTTATTAATCAGTATTGTGCCACAAATGCTGTCAATTAAGCTTAACTGTATTGAACCCGGAATATTTCTTTAAGTTTAAACCCCAACAAATTTTGTTACATTTCTCATGAAATAAGATTGTAACAGGGTAAAATGGAAAGGAGGAGGCGAGAACCAGATGAAGCATCAAAGTAATATTTAATGAAACAAAAACACACAAACATAAACACATACAGAGTAGCTGCCTGTAGATCTCTCTCTCCCGTACTGTCACCTCCGGTGGCCTTTATCCCTCTCGTCAGCTTGATTAGCCTGATTAGGGTCTGGGCACGCATCATCCCATTTAAAGGATATAAAGATATTTTTACTGGAAAATAATATAAAAATGCTCATTAAGAAAAAAAATTTGTAAAGCCCTTAACCATGGTGAAATCATTGGAATACACCTTCGAGTTGTTTATCACTTTCATAAAATGGCAATATGATTAAAGACACTAAAGTTCAATAAAAATATACAAATAATCATTAAAGAATATTCGTCTGCCAACTAATATAGTTAATTAACCAAACTGTAGGCTGTTTGGTCTAATCTGTCAAACAAATGTCCGGATCAGATTTAATTCCAAATTCAAATAAAAAAATTAGAAATTATACTTTGCATATAGAAAATTTTGCCTGTTTTTAGGATAATATTTTTTTATTTTTTTTTGCATAGTGACAATATTATTAAAAAAATTTTCTCTCCCTTTTTTCTCCCCAGTTTGGAATGCCCAATTCCCAATGCGCTCAATGTTCTCGTGGTGTTGTTGTGACTCACCTCAATTCGGGTGGTGGAGGACGAATCTCAGTTGCCTCCACATCTGAGACCGTCAATCCACGCATCTTACCACGTGGCTTGTTGAGCGTGTTACCGCGGAGACATAGCGCATGTGGAGGCTTTACTCTATTCTCCGAGGCATCCACGCACAATTCACCACTCGCCAAACCGAGAGCGAGAACGTCTCGTTTACTGTTGCAACCTCCTTTCCCTGATGGTTGTGTCGATTTAGTGACACAAGGGGTCGCTCTTGGGATCCCCAAACACCTCCAATATTTGAGAAAAGGCCAATGAAGATTGGCGAGTGGAATTTGCATGCCACTCCCCCGGACATGCCAAGGGGGGCTCCCGTCATTGTATACCAGAGTGGGCAGTGGGAGGATTACCGGGAAGTGAACAGGTCTACCTGTGCTTTGCCGTATGGTCTCCAAATCAGCTGGACCACTTGAGGGTGGAGTTTCCACTCTCCGCTGAGCATTGGATGGCGCGACAGCATGTCCTCTGTGACGTTGAGGCTGCCCGGGATGTCACTGCTGACTTCTAGAGGATAAGATGGCGGGTGAGTTGCAACATGCGAGGAGAATGTATGGTGCCTTGCCGATTTATATACGCTACTGTCGCTGTGTTGTCGGATCACATGCTTGCCCCAGATCAATGCAATAGCCTCTGCAGGGCGAGAGTGTTCTTGAATCAGCCAGTCATCAAGGTAGTTGAGTATGTGGATGCCCACTTCCCTTAACGGGGCAAGAGCTGCTTCTGCAACTTTCATGAAGATACGAGGGGACACGGACAGGCCGAAGGGGAGGACCTTGTACTGATATGCCATCGAAAGTCAGCCGTAGGAAGGGTCTGTGTCAAGTTAAAACAGAGATTTGAAAGTGCACGTCCTTCAGGTCTACCGGTGCAAACCATTCTTGATGATGAACGCATGTCAAAATGTGTTTCTGCATCAGCATCTTGAACAGGAGACTGTGTAAAGCCCAGTTCAGAACTCGCAGGTCCAAGATTGGCCGCAACCCACAGCCTTTCTTTGGCACGATGAAGTAAGGGCTATAGAAACCTTTCCTCATCTCGGCTGGAAGGACAGGCTCTATCGTGTCCTTGCGAAGAAGGGTCACGATCTCTGCATGCAGGGTGGTGGCGTTCTCGCCCTGCAATGAAAAGAACACCTTTCCCGATGTGTTTAATAGCGTTAGATGGCCCCAGCCGAATCTAAAACTCGGTGGAGAGAAAATATAGAGGCGTGGCCTGCTCCCATGCTAGTTACGTCGCTTCCCCCCCTCAGGGATGTGGGGAACTACATGACGTCTTTTGGGGCTTTGGGGGAGGTTACGTGTAGTCTGATGCACCTGCTATCACACACGCAGCAGCTAGTAGTTCATGCATCAGTAGTTCATGTAACACGGTTCAGCTGTTGTGCTATTTTTCTATAGGGACCCCTAGTGTCACTACATCGACACAACGTCGAGTGAGTGACAGAAGGGGAATGTCTCGGTTACTGTCGTAACCTCTGTTCCCTGATGGAGGGAATGAGATGTTGTGTCCCTCTTGCCACAATGCTGTACCAGCCGCTGAAATGGCCGGGACCTTGTCTCTGCTCCTCTACTCACAACCTAAATGAGAGTGGGCATTTTATACCTTTTACCACATTATAGCGACCACGAGGAGGTTACCCCATGTGACTCTACCCTCCCTAGCAAAAGGGCCAATTTGGTTGCTTAAGTAGACCTGGCTGGAGTCACTCAGCATGCCCTGGATTCGAACTTGTGACTCCAGGGGTGGTAGTCAGCGTCTTTACTCGTATTTTCCTGACAAATAAACACATTCACTTCCCAAATATCCCTTACTGTAATGCAAAATAAATAAACCATAATACTTTCAAACTTAATACAGTAATTAAAATAATCTTATCTGGACACAATGATTTTTTTCCCTTTATGTTCAATCAGCATAATTTCAACTCAGTTCAACAAAAACTATGTAGCATAATGTCTACTTACAATTGTACTTTACATTTTTTTCTCACATTACAGTAATGAGAAGATATTTTTTTCAGATTACAGTAGGATAGTATTTATTGGGGAGGGACTGTGCACTTAATTGTCCTAAAAATAATGAATACTTATTGTCACAATGCAAAAATATGAATGATCCTAAAAATAGACTGTTCTTCATGCAAACTACAATTTCTAATATTTCTTTTGATTTGGGAGTGAAATGTATTACTGTTTACGGTTTGCCAGGCAAATATTTAGCAACCTGGTGCATTAATAATGAATCCAGCTGATGTTTGCTCACAGGCATGTGTAGAATAACTATTTATCAGTTTGAAGCATGGCTTGTCCCATCAGATTCTAAATTATACTAATGGAACTATTTGTTTTATAACAATATTTTGACATCCAGCCCTATATTTTGACTTATATTTCCTCTACAGGCCCTTACAGCTGAGCTCAACATGCATGAAAGCCAATCAGAAGACTACAAGTATGAGATTGAGCGTCTGGCCCATGAACTTCAGGAGGTCAAGAAAAAATACCTCGCACAGAAACGGAGAGACCAGGAAAACAGGTAAACGGATATAGGAGAGATATATAAGGGTTGGAAGTTCTTAAAGGGATAGATCCCCCCAAAATACATATTTTTTCATAATTTTTTCACCGTTGTCTCATTCCAAACCTGCATGACTTTCTTTCATCAGTGGAACCCAAATGTAGATGTTAGACACAATATTAAAGTATGGGACTGAGAGCCATTCTCTTTCATTGCATCCTTCTTCCATAAAATTAAAGTGAACGGTGGCTGACCTAACATCTTCCCCAGAAGAAAAAAAAAGGTCATATGGGTTTGGAACATCATGAAGGTAAGTAAATGAAGACAGAATTTTCATCTTTGGGTATACTATCCATCTACTGAAGAAAAAAAATGTGGTTGTTTGAGTGTGTTTGTGTGGATACCGGTTAGGTTTATTTGTCTCAGATCAGAATAAAATGCAACATTATACCCAAAGCCATCAGGATAGCAGAAAGCACTGGAGTATTTGTATGTGTGTGATGTCTGTGTATCCATAAATATTGTGGTCCTGACAGAAAATGACCTTCACTATTGCCAGCGAACGACACCCTCTGACACGGCCAAAAATGATACCTCAAATAATGGTCAGAGGGGGGAAAAAAGAAAAAGGCATTTAGAGTTGGAGAGAAATCACTGAGCCAGTGAATTGAAGATATTTCTCTCAGTATGTTCTTCGGATTAAATCATGACACAGAAAATTATAGTGCTGTAAAGCCAGTCTGTGTTACTCTGAGAAAATTCTGATTAGTAAAAACCTGCCAAGTTCTTCTGCTATTGGCCTTCGATCTAATGAAATTATGACTAATCGTGTGGGCTTTGAAAAGCATGTGTGTTGATTAAACTGTTGTTTAAAGCCTTATTTTCTGCACTTGGTTGGAAGAGTGTGTTTTTTTTGGAGATTGATTTGTATTTATCCAGTCTGCTAACCACTAATGTTACCCACATACACACAATCCCACAAACCCACACTCATCACAACTACTCGCATTCATCACAATTTAGCTCACTACACACTCATTTTTACAAACACACACATACAACACAGTTGTGTCTGCCTCACAAAGACATGATTATTTCGACTTAGTCACAACCTTCCCTTTCCATGAACGACAAGGATTCACAGTTCTGTGAAAAATTATTTTTCACAGTTCTGTGAAAAATTATTTGTTAACCCCCCTGCCGATTGGTTCATAGGGGGACGCTATATCACGAAATAAGTTTCTCTTAAAATGTTAAAGTCCCTGGATACATAATTCAGGCATACGTGGTATCATTTGAAAGCTTAGAATCAGAATTTTCATAGAACACCGTTCATTTTGCATTTATGTTACATAAAATAACAAAATAAGTTCTAAAAACATTATTTGTCAAAATCCTCATTGCAAATAAATGCCATTTTGAGGTGATGTTTTAGAAATATAAATATGAATATAAAAGTGTTTCACATAGCACTTAAATGGACAAGTAATATATCAAATGAAAGCTCTCATTTTACCACAGATCAATAGATTTCCAAAAGAATCATAAAGTGACATCAAATACAAACTTCTCTTTTATGCGCTGATCATTGCTGCTGTAAGCCCCAATTAGCCAAAAACTTTACATCTGAAAAATTAGACCAATTAGTACACAGTATGTGTGAATGGTAAACTTTTAAATTTGAGTGTGACAAATTGCAGGAGGTAGCCCAAAAATGCTAAAAAATTTTTTTAAAAGGGTTAAAATGATTGTAGTATTTGTTATATTTATTTTAATGTATGCTGATTTAAAAATTTTATATTTTTTATTAATAAATATTAATATTGTTTATAAATGTATAGTATTATTTAATTATTTTCTTTCCCCAGATAAGATTATTTTTATAATGTTTTAAAGTAATGAGAATTGTATCTGAAAATATCTGTTTAATTCTGTGCTCATATTATTCACAATGCAAAACCAGAAAGTGTTAGTTTGTGCCCCGCTCTCCCTTACAACATCCGTGAACATCATTCCATAGAATTTGTGAAGATGAATGTAGGCTAAAGACCCCTTACAAAAGAAACACAACCAAATACACTTTTACCAGTTTTTTAAATGACTCAATATAGCTTTTAGGTGACTTAAAGAGATGTGAAAGAGCCAGCTTCTCAAAGGAACAAACACAGCTATCAGTAAACTCAAGATGCTTTACATAATACATCACATTGTGATGTCACTTTGGTCTTTACAATTGTTCCAAGATGTGTGTGAATGCAAGCACATATTACAGGAACGCTCTTGCAGTGTGAATGTATACATTTTTCAGTCCCAGGACTGTTGCTGGAATTACTTTTCCCGGGATTAATTCCGGGATCTCTGCGTGAAAGGGGCTTATGTTACACCTGAACAAGTTAAGAGGACACATCACTCTTCTGTTAGAGGTTGGCACACCAATGGCAACTGACACAGATTGCTTGGATCTGATTGGCCAGTATCCAATAGCACATTTTCTCTACTTCCTGTCACTTCACAAAACGTCACACTGTGTTCAAGCTGGACAGATTTCTTACATGGTGACTGCTCAGTGGGTGTTTTAGGAGAATGCATGTATGCGTTTTTGTGGTGACTTAATGAGAGAAAAATTAAACAACATCCATCATCTTTGATGAAACTTAATTTTAACTATTACGTTAATAATCAAATTAATTAACATACTGTATACAGTAGCAAAGAATTTGAAATTGTTTGTTAGTGTACTTACAGTAAGTACACTTTTGGAAACATATTTTCTCAAGTATAAATGTTTCTGTTTATTTAAATCAAATCAAATTCAATTCCTTTATTGTCACAACACCATATCCACGAGTGTACAGATGTAAAAATCTTGAGTGGATGCTCACCAACTATGCAGTGTGGACAAATATCAGACCACAAAATACACAATAGATGCATATAAAGTATGAACAATATTTACATATACAATATACACCGATATACACTTAGACACAGTGCTAATGTATGGATAATATACAATGTACAGTGCACAATGACTTATTTATAAATATGAATATATAAAATATACTGAATATATAGAATAATGACATATATAGTGTGCATAAAACTATCCTTAATAACAACCGTGATAGGGTAATCATGTGCTGGACGAGCAATACAGTATACATTTGTGCAAATGGAGTGCTAAGGGACACAGAGTAGTGATGATAGTGCAGTGTACAATGCTGAGTGTATGCCTGTGCGGGCAGTACACAAGACATATAGTACTGCGTAACATGATCAGTCAGAGACCACTGTAACTGATAACTTATAAAGTACAATGCACCGGAAGATAGGATTGGGTTATGCAGTGGTTTTGTTATTAGTTTGAGTTCAGCAGTCTGATGGCCTGCAGATAGAAGCTGTCCCGCAGCCTGCTGGTGCGGGAACTGATGATGCGATACCATCTGCCTGAAGGTAGCAGCGAGCTAGATTTTCTGATGATCCTCCGAGCTTCCCTCATACACCGCCTGGTGTGGATGTCCTGGAGAGAGGGAAGCTCACCTCCAAGGACGTGTTGGGCAGTTTGCACCAACCTCTGCAGTGTTTTGCGGTTGAGGGCGTAGCAATTTCCGTACCAGGCATGATGCAGCCAGTTAGAATGGTCTCCACAGTGCACATGTAGAACGATCTGAGGATGTTGTTGCTCATACTGAACTTCCTCAGTCACCTGAGGAAGAAGAGGTGCTGATGAGCCTTCTTTACCACTGCCTTAATGTGAACAAGCCATGTGAGGTGATATGAACACAGAGGAATTTAAAGCTGTTGACCTGCTCCACTGGTGTCCCATCGATGGTGATAGGGTTGTGCTATCTGTACTGTCTTCTGAAGTCCACCACAAGCTCCTTGGCCTTTTTGACATTGAGAGAGAGGTGATTCTCCTGGAACCAGTGTTTCGGGGTGCACATCCCCTCTCTGTAGTCTGTCTCATCATTGTCGGTGATCAGCTCCATCACCGTTGTGTCATATGCAAATTTCACAATTACATTGGAGCTGTGTTGTGTGGGTACAGGGAATACATTAGGGGGCTGATAACACAGCCCTGTGGAGCAGCAGTATTGAGGGTCAGTGGGGAAGAGATGTTACTGTCCATTCTGACCACCTGGTGTCTGCCTGACATGAAGTCCAGGATCCAGCTGCACAGGGAGCTGTTTAAGCCCAGAGCCTGGAGTTTCAGGTCAAACTTGGAGGGCACAATGGTATTGAATGCTGAGCTGTAGTCCAAAAGCAGCATTCTCACATAGGTGTTCTTTTGGGAGAAGGTGGGAGAGAGCAGTGGGTCCAGTGAGGCAGGCAGCGCAGAACAGATGTAATCTCTGATTAGCCTCTCAAAGCATTTGCTGATGATGGGAGTCAAAGCAACCAGTCATTTACGCAAGTGATTTTGGATTGCTTTGATACAGGCACGATGGTTTTAAAGCATGTAGGGACCATAGGCAGGGAGAGGGAAAGGTTGAAAATGTCCCTAATATTTTCATCTTTCTGATGAAAAATTTTATAGTATCTGTTTACACCTCGATGGTCCAAATGGTCCAAAACCTGGTCCCCTCATGTGTTGCATCTAATGTGTTGGAAGTATTTCAGTGTGATTGGCCTGAAGTTGGCTTTGCTAAAGTCCTATGTCACAATGAATGCAGCTTCAGGGTGCACAGTTTCCTGCTTAATTATACTCCCACACAATTCCTTGAGTGCCCGGTCTGTGTCGGCCTGTGGAGGGATGTACACAGCTTTGATAATGACAGCTGTGAATTCCTTCGGTAGCCAGAATGGCCAACACAGAAGCATGAGGAATTCCAGATCAGGAGAGTAGAAAGACTTGATAGAATGTACGTTCCTGTGATTGCACCAGGATTTGTTGATCATAAAACATACGCCACCTTAGAGGTCTTTCACTCTGTCCGCTCGGTGCACGGAAAACCCCACAGGTTCGATGGTTGAGTCTAGAACTTCTGCAGATAGCCAGGTTTCTGTAAGGCAGATAATGCAGCAGTCCCTCTTCTCTCTTGGAAAGAGATCTGCACTCTCAGCTCGCAGAGCATATTGTCTAGATACTGAACGTTTTCCAGTAGAATGCTGGGTAGTGGGGGTCGATTTGCATGGCATCATAGTCTTGCAAGGACACCAGTTCTCCTTCCCCTTTTCTGGCTAGGCTTCTGTGGCCGGTTGGCCGGGTGGCTGTCGTGATAGAAAACAGCGGGTCGGCACTGAGGTCCAGTTTTCGGTGTGATTAGAGAACCAATATCCAAAAGTGTTTGTCTATCATAGACAATTAGGCAGATGATGTCTGAGACGAAAAACATAAGAATTGTAGACAAGGGGGCATTTTAGCTTAACGTAAACAGCATTTTAGCTTAACGTAAAGCTGAAAATTTACACAAGGTCTATTTCTATTTCTTCTGCTCCAGATTTACTTCAAACTTACTTCTCTGTCTGCTGATATGAATGTAACACATCATAAGAAAGTGTTTCACCGCTGTTCAAATGCAATTTGGATCGCATCATTTATATGTATAAATGTTGTCCATCTGAAAGGCCTAAATATTAAATGAAACAAATGACAATAAAATGCAAAGTAATCTCTTCAGTAATCAAAATACTTTTTGAATGTAACTGTATTCTAATTTCCAATTATTTAAATTGTAACTGTAGTGGAATACAGTTACATATATTTTGTATTTGAAATACGTAATCCCATTACATGTATTCCGTTCCTCCCCAAACCTGGTAACATGCCATAAGATTTCTTCATATGAGTCTTTCGCTATCCTGGAGAATTGTTTGTATTTGTAATATTAAGCAGATATAGCATTCATAAGTCAATAAAATGCTGTCAGTATTTTAATTTCATCTCAGTGCTAAATGTTTAATATGCAAGTTGTAAATCAAAAACACCAGATGTGCTCATTAAATTGACCAACAATATTTACCAAGTAGGCTACACTGCGAAAGTCCCTTTCTTCATTAGTATTTTTGTCATGTTTGACAGTAAAAAAAAAAAGAAGAGAAAAATGCATAATCGGCAGTCCAAGGCAAAAATCTGTGGAGTAATTAAACATTTCAGACATGAAACCCTTTGACCTGGCATACCGCAGGTATCTCTTCCTCTTCCAGTAGTCTTGATGTTTTGAATTCTCCTGGCTGTTCGTATAAACATTGCTCTTAAGCCTGGCTGATGGGCAGTATATTGATTTCCTTTTTTTTTCTCTGACATTTTGTGAGCTCAGACCAATGGATTAATTCTACACAAATCCCTTACCTGCATTTTCACACCAAGTAAAACAGGTCGCTCATGACTGAGTAATGGAGAACGTCTTGTTTTCCACACACCAACTGAGGGATAAAGGCATTTAGCAAAAGGATAGAGACATTTAAGGAAAGAGCTTAGAGATTTGCAGTCTATTTAAGACGAAGGAGCTGAATTGAAATGACTCTGAAATGAACAACTAGCACCTTGATTCGTAACTGAATCTTGGATAAATGAAACAGTGATTATTGACTGACTTATTGATTTTAAATTTGTTTTTGTGGAAGGAATAGTTCACCCAACAATCAATCAATCAATCATTTACTCATGTGATTCCAATTCCATATGCTTCTTTTGTTGATGTTGTTGTTGTTGTTTAAAGAATATTCATAGATCTCTTTTCCATACAATGACAGTTCATAGTGACTACGGGATGTCAAGCTCCTGAAAGGGCAAAAAAAAAAGAAAAAAAGAAGAAGAAAACACAATAAATTAGTCTATGCACTATATTTCAAGTCTTCAGAAGCCATATGGTAGCTGTGTTAGCTTCTGAATGTCAATGTCATTTTCCTCATAATATTTAATGACTGCATGAATGCTTTCAAGACCAAATTCAATTCCCTTAATTAATTTTAGATGAAGGATAATTGACCCATTTACAATGCCTGAAGGCATATCATGCCACGTCTATCATGCCATTGGTTTGTGTGTCAGTTGTAACTGAACATGACATTTCGTTTTTAATATGTGAAATGGAGAATGAGAATTGAGAGAAATTTAAATGTTGGTCTGTTTTTCACTCTGTTTCTCACAAGCTATCGTATGGCATCAGGAAACTTGAAATATAGCGCACAAGTCGTATGAACTATTTATGTTGCTATTCTGGTGTTTTATGTCCATTTTTGAGCTTGACAGAAGTGGTCACTATGAATTGTCATTGTATGGAAAAGAGCTGTGAGAAGATTCTTTAAAATTCTCCTTTTATATTCAATAGAAAAAATAACAACCTCTGGGGTTGGAACAATATGAGTATAAGTAAATAATAACAAGTTTTTCATTTGTGCTTGAACGATTTCTTTAAAAACTTTGTTAAAAACAAAAGTTTTAAGGCTGAAACATACTCCAGCATACTACACTCTCAAAATGTGTCAAAACGCAATTCATAACTCATCACAAATACGTGTTGCTTTCTCAATGTTGCCACAAGGGGCACTATAGTGGAAAATAGTGTGCACTTACAACCTCTCAAATCTGGCACTTCAGCTTAAAATGTTCCTGCCTTGACTTTTGCAATTACTTTTGCTAAATGTTTTTAGCAAAACTAACGTGTGCGCTTGTAAAATCCTGATGCGAGAGAGAATAAGACCAGAGGTCGTTGAAGGATGGGGACGGGGCAGTGATGTCGTTTTATTGGTTGATGCCTAGCCAATGAATGCCACAATGGATCATGGGGCTTCACAGTGTAGCATGATTGCCTATGTTAACGTGGGACATTGGTTTGAATGGGAACTGGCAATTACTTTTGTCAGAGCAGTTAATCGCAAGTGGAATTATTTTATTTGCAAAATTAAAGCATCATAGGCTGCAATGTCTCAATTATTGGCCGATAAGCTTAAATTACATTTATTCATGAAAATATTATATTGATAAAATGATTGATCTCTTTTCATTGGTTCCATTGGTCTAGTGGTAGTGTGTCTGCTAAGCATGCATATGTGAACATCTGTGTTTTTATTTACATTGTTATAACAGCATCCTTTACTTTTCAAAGGTAATGTGCATGACTATGTTGTATGTTTTATAACTACCCATATATATATATATATATATATATATATATATAAAATACAATTTTGATAGATTTATTTAAAACAATTTTATAAATTGCTTGTCTGTTAGTTCTCTAATCTAAATAAATACATTTACTTTCACACTTTTTAAGGTAACTTTATCATCCCCTTGAGTACTGAGGTTTGTTACTGCAGACTCAAAACCGCGCATTAAGCATGGTAGCAATCTGCATACGTGTACTTGCATAAAATATGTTGCAGGCCTTAGACCCCATTTTCACATGAACATTCCCTCAAACTGGAAAAGGAGGTGTTTGTTGAGTTTTCTGAAAAAGACAGTAGATGAGAGGAACGGTCATGCATAAAGAAAGAGCACACTGCATCAAGGGAATGGAAATCTGCTTGTCTAGCTTATTTAACCTTTCTGATTAGCACATGTTGCAGCCCACCTTGACTAAGTTCTTAATGGGCAGAAAATCTTTAATGGTCTAAAGTACCAATTATAGCAACATCAGTGAATAGATTTAGATGGGTCAAAATGAGTCAATGGATAGATTTTGATGCTTAAACTGTAGAATAAATAATGTATTTATGTGTTACTGATCAGAGGATTGCTGTCTACCTAAATATTTTAATAGCCCATTAAATGACTATTTCATAAAAAAGAAAGAAATAAAGAAAAAAAAGTAATTGCTATTTTCTCACCTTCATGTTGTTCCAATCCTGTACGCTGTTATTTTTATGACAGCTGTATTAAACAGACTATGGACTGTCAGCAGGATACAGCATTCCAGTTTGGAATGACATGAGGGTGAGTAAATAATTACATTCTTTTAATTTTTTGGTGAACTATCCCTTTGAAGTTCTGTTTAATACCATAAGGGTGCCGACAGTGTTAAAGTGGAAAAATCTGCTCTTTGTGTTGGTGTAACCACTGAATTATGCATGTATACATTTATACACCTAGCTCAAGTTGCTGAATTTCTCTGTTTGGTATGTTAGTGTATTAACCATGTACTGGAGTTAAAAAGGTGTGAATGTGATTTCAAAGAATCAGCTGGGGCATATATAATATGGGGCATATCTATTATAAAGTAAATTAATCGGCTCTTTCTTTGTTCCTAATGGGAGACTTTTACTCATAATGCTAATGACTGGATGGTTGCTTTAAAACCCAAATAAAGTTCCCTAATTAATTTGAGATAAAAAATAGCTGCCAAAACCATTATTCCACCATCAAATAATCTGTCAGATCAGGTAAGAAGCTAGCCTGTAATCTATTTTATATATTTGCGTATGTTTTCTACTCTATATTCCTTCGTGTTCTGTTGTATTTTATGATTCATCTTTCATTTAGAGTCTTTCATGCTCCATGGCATTGTTTTTCATTAAATTTCTCTCTAATGTCTCTCTTTTTTCGAATTTTCTCTCCCTCGCTTTTCACATGCTCAGTGACCATTTAAAACGTACTTTCAAACCCTTTCGGTTCTCTTTGGCTGTATGGTTCAGCTCCACTGAGGTGTGGTAACTGGCTCCATCTGCTTCACACTTGTCTCGCTCAAAACCTTGGCTGCTTTAACCACACAATGATGTTCTTCTTCTGTGGTTTTTAGAGCTATGCACCTTGGATTTGTTTATAAAGTGTGACCCACTTTTTTGTACTTGTACACCTGAAGACTTGGCTAGCCTATATCAAGTCTGGAGTTAAGCTTACGCTAAGCTAGACTCCTACAGACACGAATTGCACACAAACTAATATGCTCTTATAACTTCCTGGGATAATAATTATTTTACTGAGGGTGACTGATGTACTGTGGTACTTGACGTCACTTTGATATCATCTATTCTAGAGTATATAATACTCTTATAACTAAGAGTCTTGTCATCCCAAGGACAAGGAATAGCAGCCCAGAATCCTATTTTAGAAAATAATCAGAAAAGGGTCATGAGCCAATTAAAAGCATGCCAATGTGCGTGCATACAGACCTTATATTAAAAAAAAGAAGTTCACCCCCTCCTAAAAAAAAAACATCTGTCATAATTCACTCACTCACATGTCATTCCAAACCTGTATTTATTCTATTTTTTCTAATGCGCGCTGTTTTGATAAACTTTTTATACTGTATTTTCTATATAATGGCAGTGGATATTGCCTCAATTTAAAGTTTAAAAATGGACCCCAAATGCCTCGATATACTTATCGAATTTATCTTCGTTCAGAGATTAAAATTAGTTCAAAAACGCAGAGCAACGGTATACTAATTGCGAACAATCAGACACCCACCACACTGCTGTTGGAGCCATTTAGAAGTACATTTAAATACGAGGACACTACATCTAAAACCTTAACTAATGCAAAATTAAAATATGTTATCAAGGATTTTATGCCTCATTCTATGAATAGAGTTCACACAAGATTTTTAACCACTCGCTGATGATATAAAGGATTATATATGCAGTAGAAAATGCGCAGTTTGTCTTGTTTACATTCTGAATTCATGATGCTAATGCGCTAACATGCTATACGTGGCCATAACATGATACCGATTAAATGCAAAAACACCTTCTTTCTGGCCAGATTTAGTTCTAAATGATGTCACACCAGTTCGTTCTTCGATTTCATATGAAATATATCGGGGCTGTAAAAGTATCATAAATGTAGTCCATGTTACTTTTGTATCATATTCCAAGTCTTTTGAAGCCATACGATAGATTTTGGTGTGAAAACCTAAAGTCTAAGTCCTTTTTCTGTGAAAATCTTGATGTCTTCTGAACTAAATTTTAGCACTAAAAACTAGTTCTAATATGAAGATGCATGCCAGTGTAAAGAGTGAAGTTATCTGTCAGCCATCCATTGCACTAAAAAAAAGAGTTTTAAATTCGGACAGCTTATTTTATTTTATATTGTGTTGTTTTATTTTTTTGGTTTAGAGCTCATAAGGTTGAACATTTAATTGAAGATGAAATATTGCAATAACAAGATATTATTTTCAGTAGGATTGGAAAGTCTTCATTTTAAATACGTTTCTTTTATTGAACCCCAGCTCCACACACGGGATTAATAGTCATCCAAAACCAACTTTTTCCCCCACATTTATGGAACCATAAAGAGGATGTTGGGAGCAGAGCAAATAAACACTTTCCTTCCTTCCTTCCCCTCTCCACAGGAAAGTGCGGAGTCACTTACACACCACACATCTGAATAGACTTCACTTTTCCACCTCTGATCTCTCATTTGTGCTTTTATAGAAATGAAGGTCATTCATTTCAAACTAAATGTCAGAACAGCAAAAACAAGACATCAATAGCTATTAAGAATATTTAAACCACACTTATTCAGTTATTAAATGTTCTCAAAGTTTTTAAATTACTGTAAAGTAATTTAACACAGATTTATTTTAAATTAGAGACCCTAAAATTTGATTATAACATGGCAATGCAAATACGGCAGTTTGTTATAAGTGCTGGAATTAACTGTCGGTTTGTTTTATATGTTTTGTCATTTTCTCTCCCTCATGTCTCGCATGCATGCATGATCTGCGTTTCCATGGGAACAGGGGAACGTTGATCATGCCACTGATTAGCGTGCTGAGCAACACCTGTTCTCCTCAAATTCACTCCCTTCTTAAGCCCGTCATGTTCTCAGTGTATTTTCTAGATTACTGTTTGAGTGCTAACCTCACTCTCTCTGCCTAGTTGGTCCTGTCTCATGTATCTGTTGGTTGCCTGTATGTCGGGTGTGTGGTTACCTTCCAGTATTGTTGCGTGTCAGCTAGAGCATGTGACATGTACAGGGAAATGTAATGTCGGAGTGAGATTTGAGCGAATGCTTTTTAACCATTGAGCGTGAGCATTACTTGAGCGGATCAATGGGTTATTGAGCAGAGTGTCACACTGCTTCACTTCGCTCACATGCTCTGGTGTCAGCTGGTTATAAAAGTGTGGAGAGCTGGGCAAGAAGGAGGTGGGAACCAGCTAAACAGTCAGCGTACAGTATAATGATAAAACAAACATAAACAAATGCAGAAACACATGCAACGCAGCCGTGTGCGTCTCTCTCTCGAACTGGTGTCTTCGGATCATCTTTATCCCTCTCCTGGCTGATTAGCATGATCCAGGGCCAGCCTTGTATCCTCACGGCCCAGGCCCTCCCTCCTACTCATCACACTCCTCTGTCGCCTGACACAGGCCGGGGAAACCCAAGACGAGGGGAGGGAAAGGGAAGATGAAAAGAGTGAGGTGGAGAGACAGAGAAAGAGGAGAGAGAGAGAAGAACTTGCTCGCCGGCTTCCGGTCCTCAACCGCTCCTCCACCCTATGGCGGACACCAGCTCGCTCCTCATCCAGCAGATGGCAGCTAGTCCTCTGGCCACTGGGGGACGGCAGTGACCCCTCCGTTCCAAGGTCGATGGCCGGGCTGCTCTCCTGGTGGATGGTGGTGGCGAGGACTCCATGACAGCGCACCCCTCCTTCCTCTTTATGGCCCGGCACCACCCTCCTTCTCATCACACTGGTCTTCCACAGAGGATACCTCATTTCAACCTGCGAGTTGGGCGTTAAGTTTGCTCATCTCTGCTGGGCCTTGTTCTGCATCTCACTAGTTTAAATGGATGATTCTATGAATATGTTCCTGACTTCCTCAATGCACACACTCATCCTAGGAACACACTCTTCATGGATTGCCCCTTGCGCGACTACAACGCGCATGCCATTGGAGATCGCTTCCCGCTGCTGGAGTGGTGGTGGTGTAGTGGTCTAAACCACATAAATGGTAAACTGATAATCAGAAGGTTGCTGGTTCTATCCCCACAGCCACCACCATTGTGTCCTTGAGCAAGGCACTTAACTCCAGGTTACTCCGGGGGGATTGTCCCTGTAATAAGGGCTCTGTAAGTCACTTTGGATAAAAGCGTCTGCCAAATACATAAAATGTAAATGTAAATGTAAAATGCTGCAGCCGGTGTCAGGATTTTCTACATTCCTCAACCCAGTGACTGCTTATTATTATTGTTATTAAATCCTTTTAACTGTTCCTCTGCTTTTGGGTCTGTTTGTCTCACTATCGTTTGTTACATACAGACTATGTCAATTAACAGCACTATATATCCCAAGACAACTTTTGTTGCAAGCCATCAATATTTTCCCAACTGCTGCAAAAAACCAATAACATTTCAAACTTTCTGACTGGCCATTTTAATGCTGTTTGCCATGAAATCATTCATTTTGAAACCATATTTTTCCACTCCTTTTCTTGCTTGCTCTACGGAACCAAAGGGAATGTAATTACAGCTGATTTAGATGATGTGCGTTGAGCAATGTTGCCTTGATGCCTTCCGTTGCAAAGAGAGAAGTAACAGGAGGCAACTGTGAAGCTGACAAGTTCAGAGTAAACTACATGCAAATGAGGACAGGCGGATTATTGCATTCTGTGTAGAGAAGGAGACTGATGGTTCATAGCCATGTTTATGAGGTGTGATGTAAACAAAATGCAGTAATGAGACCTGTTGATGCATGACAAGGCGCACAAACACTGAGTATGCATATGTACACACATATAAACACAAATACACACCTTCAGGAATAATGTTTCAGCTCATAGTTGAGTGAGCAATACAAACTATATATATCTTGTAATGATTTGGTAGAAAGCAAGAGGTTTTGAATAAGACTTCCTGAGTTGTAAGATATACCACTGCCTGCTACAGCGACTCCTACTGTGTATTATTTGTTTGCTATGCAACTGCATAGTTTCATGACTAATTGTCTATAAAAAATGGAGGATCTTTGCATTTCACATTTTCATATCCCAGAAACACAAGTTTACTCCCCTGACAATGGCTTTTCCCCTAATATATAATGTGCAGTATGTAAGATTCAGAAAACCTTGTTATTAATGACACCTGTGGCCGTTCAGTGAACTGCAGTCAGCTGCCTGTTGCTGCATTTATACAATAGCCTATGTTGGCGTTAGCTAGCTAGCCAGCTTTATCAATAGCTATTAGCTAAATTTGGTGGATGATGACAGTAGCTGTTTATAAAATTGACTGTACTTCATCATCACAATTCAGAATTGACGTGATTCCATCACAACTGTCATTTTGATATATTGATGCGCAATTGTTTAATAATAACATAATGTATATATTTTCTGTATAACCAAGTAAAGTTACACTAATGAATGGAGCTTTTTGCATTATCTTGAACATTGTCTAGCATTCATTTAATGTGTTATTGTAGTTTACCTTGCTTACTAATTACAGATTAACATTGACATTAACCTGACTTTTAGCATAAAGAGAAGATTGTTTAAATTATTTGAAAGTTACAAATCAAGGTAGCTTGCAATTTGTCAGCGTTAGCAGGCAAGAGCAAGTTTGCTAAAATTACACAGATCAATCCTTACGGCACTATATTTCACATGCTTTGCAGGTATGCAAGCTTACCTATCTAATAAGAGGAACGCCAATTCAGGGACGGTTTTGATCCCCAAAACCAAACGAAGATCCCTCCAGGAATCAAATGCCCTGCCGATGTTCACTCTAGTTTTCGCTTGACCATGAACATGTTCCCGCTTAGCCAGACAGGAATCAGTAGATACATTTTTTTGTTGTTGTTGTTTTTGGTTTACTCTGGGAGCCTGATGTTTGCTGGATTCCATCTCTAAGATAACGTTATCTAGTGTTGCACACTGTCTGTTGACTACGCACTAAGACAAGGCTCTCGGGAGCGCGCATAAATGTCACATCCTTTGGATTTTCCTGGCTAAAGCTACACACTCCCTCTGCATGAAAATCAGTCTACAGGCTTTAACAGGCAACCGAGGAAGTCCGGGAAGTGCTAATTTATTAAGTTGTTTTACAAGCCGTTCACACATTGGCAAAAAAATTCAAAAAATTTGACATATTCCACCTTTAATCAAAATACTATATATGCAAGGATGTTCAAATTAAATATTTTTTTCTTTAAAAAGTTGATCTGAATAATTTACAATATATTTGGACACATGCACGGCCTATAGAGTCTCATCAAAGCCTTGCTCTACTGGGAATATATGGCTATTACCTATACAATTGATTTTGTTAGAAGGCTTTAAACACTTCATTTTGGGTCTCGTCCAGATTTCGTGCTTCACTTGGAGTCTATGAGAGCATAATGACCACAATTTTCATTAGAAAAAGCATTGTTTATTGGTCATTGGGCTTTCAATGTATGCTATTTTGTTCATTAAGGCAAGCTTATCTTAAATGTTTTTATTGAAGATTAAAATAGAAAGAGACAACTCACTGAGCAGATGAAGAGATGAGATAAATCAGAGTGCAAACTGCTAAAGAACAATGTGAAGTATATGAGTGTTTCTTCAGCTTCAGTGAATTTCATGTCCCAAAGGTTGATATATATTAAAACTAACAGATTTTTTCCTTTTTATTTTTGTCATTTAACCTTGTGCGACTCCATGCCCACATGCTTGGACATTGTATTTTGGCTTTGCTATATGCAACACATAATTTTATTTCATTTAAACCAACTGATCTCAGTCGTGACACTCTGGGCTGTCAGTAAAGCACAAAATTTTAGACACACAGAGTCATGTGACAAAACAACATGGCGGCGATCACAGCAGAGTTTGTCTTTGGGCAAAACGCCAACAAAACTACATCTGGTAAGAAACCTCATTAAGTTTTTACATTAAACCTGAGTCAAAAATAAGAGTCTCTTTTAAGAGTAGTCATTTTTTTAATTTAAGCAATTTATCGTGAAACGTCTTGCTGCTAAACACAATGTACACTATAGTGGACATTAGCTCTAGGTTTTCATTAGAAATCCTATACTGAATGTGCATTTTCACATTGAAATGTTTATATATATACAAATATATATATATATATATATATATATATATATATATATATATATATATATATATGGAATTAGGATGAAAATAAGATTCAGCTTCAGTTCTGAGACCAGTGCAGACAGTCGTCTGGAGGTGAAGTAATTCACTAAATAGGGTGCAAGGGAGCATCCTATAGCTTTCAGTTTCAGGCTGCGGTTGATGTTTGAACCACTCAACATGTTTTTTCCTTTAGTACTTTAGTAGACACACTTTATATTAGGTGGCCTTAACTACCGTGCACTTAACCATTTGATGCAATGTACTTATTATGTACATACATGTTTCTGCATTGTAATTACATTTAAAGTATCTGCATTTAATTACATTTATAGTTACACAGTTAACTTTACCCTAACCCAACCTTTACTCCTAAACCTACCCGTACCTCTACTCCTAAACCTACCCGTACCTCTACTCCTAAACCTACCCATACCTCAACCTCTGTAGCAGCAAATGTGGATATTTGTAACATGTAGTTACACAGTAAATACATAGTCTTGTATGTATTAAATGTTCGTACATATTAGTCAAGGCCACCTAATATAAAGTGTGACCACTTTAATGTACTTGTTTACCAAGTCAACAAAAGTGTCAGTGAAGAGCATGCTTGCGTGAAATATAAAACAAGAATCAAGTGATGTTTCAAGAAAACGTGGTAAATATAACTTTTAAGGAGAATTTTACTGGTGTCATTTCCAACTAAGCAATAATTTTGCCAAATTATGCAAAGAGTGCACATATTATATAATTGTGTGTATTAAATAAAATGTTAGCTATGAAATTAGACATAGCAAGGCAAAGCAGTGAACTATTTTATTTTATTTTATTAAAACATTTAAAAAACAAAATACAGAAGTTGAGATGTGGTGGAAATTACACTGTGGTGGGAATTTGCATGACATTTTGAATGATCAAAAAAGGACAAATTCAACATAAATCTCCAGTGATGCATGTGCCTACTGTATATTGTATATATGTTGTGCAAATATTTTTTCAAGACTTTACTTTCTAGAAGTCCACAGTGCTAAAAGTGCCTGAAGTTGAAGAAACACCCGTATGTGAAGTGGAATCAGAACTAATATTGGCTACAACATGTAATTAATCTGTTCTTCAAGATTTTAAGCTCTAAAACACTAGCTACGCCTCCCCTTTATAACCTGTTCTCCCTCTTTTTCTCCCCAAGTCTAACCCTAGCTGATTGGTTGGTAAGAACATTGTTCCATGACCAACAAGGATGTTGATCCAAGAACATGTCCTACTTGGCTAAATCACAGTATGCCTTCCTCTTATGGCTCAGCTCTATGAAGACCTTTTGCATTGTTCCAGTGCCAAAGTGTATTGGACAGACAACACAGTTGCATCCTGAATTTGAAAAGCCAGAGCTGGCTTGGATTCCTGTGAAGGCTCAGGTTCTTGTGCAGAAGGCTCAAAATACTCAAATAATTCTGATAGAATAAATTGTTCTCAAAGCACAACTATGTTCATGTTCTCCAATGAAGAAAAGTAACTGTGTTTGTGAGCAGCAGTGCTGCAATCATAGAATACAAATCATTATTTCACTCTTTGATGATTTTAAGATTCAAAGATTGGTTGGGAAACATCTTGCCTCCAGATTAACTGGAAAATTTTCTTGGCTCTGCATCCAATTCAAACATATCTGTCTTAAATATGGGTTAGTACTTCATTTGCACATCCGAATAGGCACACTTCCCTACTATATATTATGCTAAAAAGCACTGTCAATTGAGTAGCATGTCGGAATCATCAGTATTCTTAAGAGTAGGTGAGAAATGGTAGTGCACATCCACTGGACACTTGACTAGCCCATATTGCCATGGGAGCTGAGGAGAAATCATTTTCCAATTAGACAAGTGTCTCTTTTCAACCGTAAGTGTTTTCCTTGTGGTTAAATTTAGCTTTTCAAACAAAACCAGAATACATTTTTGCAGTTGTTGTACTAAACCATACACTCATCAAGCACTTTATTAGGTACAACTGTACATCAACTTATTTATGCAATTATCTAATCAGATAATCGTGTGGCAGCAGTGCAATGGATAAAATCACACAAATACGGGCCAGGAGCTTCAGTTAATGTTCAGATTAATCATCAGAATGGGAAAAAAATGGGATCTCAGTGATTTCAACCTTGGTATGATTGTTGGTGCCAGACAGGCTGGTTTGAATATTTCTGTAACTGCTGATCTCCTGGGATTTTCACGCACAAAAGTCAATACAGTTTACACAGAATGGTGCCAAAAACAAAAAACACCCAGTTTGCAACAGTTCTGTGGATGAAAACATGAGAGAGGTCATCGTAGACTGGCCAGACTGGTTCGAGCTGACAAAAAGGCTGCGGTAACTAAGATAACCACTCTCTACAACTGTAGTGAGAAGAATAGCATCTCAGAGTACACAAAATATCGAACCTTAATGCGAATGGGCTATAACAGCAAAAGACTACATTGGGCAATTTATTAGAACCTTAGTGTTCCTAATAAATTGCTCAGTGTGTTTATATTCGGGTCACAGAACAATGCCCCATGTTCCTGTAGAAAGAATGTAGTATGTCCGGGAATATATTTATACTTATCACCTTCATACCAAAAGAACATAATTAATGGCTGAGAAGTACATTCTTCATCAAATACAGTATATATTCTGAGAGTATGCAGATTCAGACATACAGCACGAGTTTAGAGAGTCTCTAGATTTTTTACAAAGTAAACCAAAACTTTAAAAAAAAATTCTGGGTCAAATGCCAGCTTACCCATGTATTTATGGCAGCCAAGGTGGCCAGTTGCTTTTGCCAACTATATGCTTAGTTAAAGAAGCAAAACTAGCAGGAGATTCTAAATGCTGAAACAAACTGGCAAGGAAGGTAGACTCGCAGACTTGCGTGAAATGTAAGATGACATTTATTTGATGAATATACAACAGAAAGGAAATGTCTCTCTTTGGCATTGGCCCCTTCTGGTGGTCCGATGTAGTTGTACTCATAACCGTCATATCCTGCCAGAGATAGGAGGCAGGGGTGTGGAGCCTATCCCCGTGCAGAACGGGACTCGACTTGTGGTGGTGGTGGGGTGGTGGAGGTTGCGTGTTAGTACACTGAAACAGCAATGTGATAGATTGTGAGCAGACTTATAAAGCAATGGCTTACAACTGATTGGCTAGGAGTTACCCATCTAATGGTGCGATGATGTACAGCTGCTAGTCTTCCAGCTAGAACTACGTTGCACTTAAATTTCTACTACTGATTTTTTTCTGGACTCCCCGCAGGTAGTTATAGAGAAGAGGAAGATTGCAAATTTTCAATCTTCTCAGCAATTCTTTATGTTGAGCACGATTAGCTTTAGTTCCAGTTTTTAAGTAGCCCATTTTGATTGTGGAGGGACCACATATTGTATGGGACATCTTGTATTTCTATAAAATATTGAAAAGCTCTTTGTTGGTTTGTCTGATTGTCTGCCAACATAATTGTGGGTCCTGATTTTTATTGGGTTATATAACCTTTGCTCTCTTTTAGCCAGCATTGAGGTGGCTCATAGCTCCACTTACTGCCACTTTGTCTCCTCATTTTAAAAGCAGCATCCTGAACTTCAATTAGGCGAGTGGACCTTGGCATTTCGCCAAGTCTTGTGGTTAGGAAGTCATCTAATCAAAAGCTGAATTGCTGAGTCAGGGATGTCACTGTGTCACCACGTTTCAGGCCATCACAATCAACATCATGTTCTAATGGGTAAGATGCGTTTGTGGGTTTGTTTGTGTGTTTCTTTGTGCTCGAACATAATGCAGATCCTCATTTGAGCACTGTGCAAGAATCTCATATCACAGATAGCAGCTTTGATTCATCAGTGTTCACTTTATACTACATTAAAATGTGTCCAGTGATATTCAAAAAGGAATAATCTGTTTTGGTCGAATAACATTAGTGGCACAATGTTGATTACCTCATAAATTAATTTCAACTCGTCCCTCATTTTCTTTAAAAAGAACAAATCTGGGTTCCAGTGAGGCAATTACAATGGAAGTGAATGAGGCCAATCCGTAAACATTCAAATACACAGTGTTTTAAAAGTATAGCCACAAGACATAAAGAATTTGCGTGTTAATATGATTTTAGTGTGATAAAATCGCTTGCTAAACTATTCTGCGTAAAGTTAAATCTAATTTTACAACTTTGTTGCCAAGATAAAGTAAAACTGTAACATTGTGGTCAAGAGTCCGTCTGGAAAGTGGGAAAGTGATATGGGCGTTTACACCTGAGCTAGATTATGTCTAACACCTGCCTCTAATTCCAGTGAGCATATAAGTGTCCACACCACCAGCAGAGAGGAGAGAGAGTCTGGCACAAGGAAGCATACAGTGCTTGTGAAGCTGATATGTTTGAGTAATTTGTTGTGTTCATGAAGCTATTGTATTTGTGTGACTACGTGCCTGTGAAACTGATGAGTTTGTGAAGTTGTAAAGCATTGAAATGGCCGATTAGAAGTCTTACTTGAGACTGGAAAACCTGCATCCCTGTGTCCTCCTTCCCTTCTGTTGTGAAGTCCTTTACAATAAGCTTCACATTTCTGTGTTTAAACTCTCCAAAAACTGTCCCCATTCACTTCCATTCCACTGAAACCTCCATTTTTGCTTTTCTTTTTAAGAAAAGGAGGGATACGTCGAAATACATTTTTGTGGTAATAAACATTGTCGATTGAGCTTAACTTGTATATAACCCAAAATATTCAATTAAGTGAGATTTGTTTACACATATGTACACATGGGTCATCTACACACTGCCAAGTTTGTGGTGTGACAATTGAATTTAAAGTAATAGTTCCCAAAAAAAATAAAAAAATAATAATACAAAATTAGGGCTATACAATGCTTAAAATTAACACAAAACTGAATATTTCATACAAAGATGTTTCATTAATCATTAATCAAATTGATTACATCAATATTTGAGTGTGAATAGACGTTAATACGTGCTATCAATTTAAGTGCGTACATCTTTCCATACTTCTTAAATATTTAACAGTAGCTATCATGAGTTAGAGGGTAAGATGGCAGGTGTAGTGGTAGAGAAAAAGAAAAGTTTTTAATAGAAAATACCATTCTACTAATAAATGGTTAGGGAGCAAATGTAAAGTGTGTGAGAAGAATATTTACTTCTTTACTGTTGAGATTTCAAACCTTCACATTCCAAGCACACGCAAATCATTGTCTGCTATTGATTTTTAAGCTCTAGAGCACCCATTTCCCCCACCCTCCCTCTCTCTCTCTCTCTCGCTCTCTCTCTCGCTCAAGGTATTCCTCTTTACTTTATTCTCTGTTTCTTTCTACCTATGTGGAACTATAGATCATAATTCAATTACTGCGGTAAAGGGGACATATAATCAGTCTGATGGAGAGAGCTGAATGATTTGAAAGACAGGCAAATAAGCATATCTTCCCCTTTATTATTCCTGCTGGCATGCGGACGTATTGGATAAACTCTGCACGTAACCTAACTGCTTTCCCCGTAATTCCATATAATAAGCTCCTGTCCTGATTCGTAATTTGCTGTTCTCGTAAACTGTTATTAGAGCTCTGCTCAACATGCTGATAGATTTATTTGCTCCAATGAATTAATCACTAATTTAATAAACAAAAGATGAATGTAATTTGATGGAGGGGCATGGCGTAATTGGAAACTAGGGACAATGATAACTTGCCGGATTACATTCTTGTTTTTTGCATTTAAATTTTCTGGAAAGCAGAGCAAGGAACTTTTTCTGTCACTGGCATTAACAACAAGGGTCAGAGGATAGGAAGACATATCAGAACCAGCTAATCTTTCCCTCTTTGCTGAAAAATAAGTAAATAAATAAATAAATTGGTTTGTATGGAGCTCTTAAACTGGTGCACAGCTGTGGCTCTCTGATATCAGTAACTAGTTCAGGTGCACTGCACTCCAGACTAGAAATACTGTTGAGTCAGAATGCAGGTCTGACTCAGGAGGGAATTCACTAAAATTGAATAGCGTGCTGTTTTAGCACCCCAATCACTAAAGGAATTATGCAAATCAGGTAATAGGACAGACTTGCCTAAAAAATCTCAATTTGCACAGCACAATTCCCCATCTTGCAGACTGGTTCTGAGTGCAAGGTGATGAAGGATGCAGTAGACTACTACATTTTGGCATACTTTACTGAGACAGTACAGAATCACGCCACCTCTGTGATCCAAGCACCTGAATTGTTTCTTTAAAATGGCCAACATGCACTTGATTGTCTTGTGCCAGGTAAAATGCCTTTTTAAAAGACTCTTCTCCATCATTTGATCATCATTTTATGAATTAATGCTGCCATTATATTTAGATATAAAATTTATTTTTAATAAAATTCTGTTTACCACCTACTTTCTATCTATCTATCTATCTATCTATCTATCTATCTATCTATCTATCTATCTATCTATCTATCTATCTATCTATCTATCTATCTATCTATCTAGTACTATTTGTAGTATTTACAAGCATTTACATTGATATGTAGAACAAGTTCTAGAACATTACTGTCTCTTTAAAAATGCTGGCAGTTCACAAGTTGGCATAGCTGCAGCCGGATATATCTCCAAATTGGGGTGAAAAGGGGGTGGGGTTACTCTAGAAGGAGGCGGTTACTCCTGAAGGAGGCGGTTACTCCTGAAGGGGGTTGCACCAACTCCAAAAGGGGGCGTCACTTCCACAAACGGTTTGGGTTAGGGAAATGGTTCGGTTAGGGGCTCCCTATATCTTTTCTGGCGGTTTGGAGCTCAGCCTGCAGCTATATCCTTCTCTCAGTTCAGGGGAGCGCCAAGCATCTGGCAGAAGTTCTTTGGTTATTGGGTCAGGAATTGGTTCGTTATAAGTTCCCTATTAGCACCTACTGGTAGAGGCTAGAACTACAACCTGTGATGGCAAAAGGCATGTTTCTCCATTGACAGCCACTCAACAGTAGCTGTGTTTTCTGCTGAAATAAAAAATTCCAAGAGAGATTTAAACCGCAATTGATTACATTATAGTTTATCTTATTTAGAGGGACAGATGGTGTCAAATGGACTCATAATTTGACTCGTTCAGATTCATTAATTGACCATATCTGCAAATTACACCTTTACGCCTGTAGATGGTGCCAAATAACCATTTATTAAGTTTTTTACATTTACATGAATTTACATTGCACAATTCATTCATGGCCAGAACAAGTCTAATTATACCTTTTAAAATGTGTGTGTCTACAAATGTACTATAGGTGGTGTATTACTCACTTTTATTCATAATTCATCCAGCCCCTTTTCTTGCTGAACCAGATTGCTGAACTGATCGCATGACATGCAGCTCCTCCTCACTATCAGCAGATCCTCGTTCACTAATGACTGATTCATTAGTTTCTTTCACAAACTAGTGTGCCAGTACATTAAGTTAATTCACGGACAAAATGTTGAATTTGATTCGTACAGCGGGTCAAACCAATGATATGCTCCTCACAGCCCTCTCTCGAATGCTATTGGCTTGCACTAAAGTCAGTCTTTAAAAGCAGGACGAAGCAACACAAATGGAATTTGCATGTCTTCAAATCTATGAAAACAATTTTACAATAGAGTTTAAACACCATAACCGTTTCCAGTAAAAAAGGTCTTATTTTTCCTAGATTTTGTCAAATGCTGGGCTTCAGACACACAAAATGTTCAAGAAAAGCCTAAATATATTACACTGTGCACCAAACAAAACTTTTCCATTCATAATTCATGTCCTTTTAACTATATGGTCTTTAGTCATTTTTACACATTCATAATTTGGGGATAGCGTTTGTGCATACCTATTAACTTGTCTTAGTGCATTTCACCTCTTTCTCTCTTTGCTGAATGACTCATGTGCTGACCTGAACAAACGACATTCCACATCTCGTTCAGTCAGTCAGCAGATTCTCGTACACAAACAAAAATTAAGTCATTCATTTCATTCACGAATGAGTGTCCAGTACATTCAGTTCCTTCAATTTGGAAATGTCTCATCTCATTCAGACTCAAACAATCGACTCGACCGGTTCAGTGAAGGGACGTATTTGTTCAGCGGGTCAAACCGATGATATGCTCTTCACAGCCTGCACTAGAATGCTATTGGTTCACGCTACAACAAGTCTTTAAATGCATGAAAAGCAGTAGAGCTCATTGGCTTCAAAAGGGAGAGACATTATAGTTAAAGTATACTTTATTTATTATTTACACATCAGTGAAAGATAAATAGTAGTCAGTGTATGGAGGTGAATGAGAAAAATTTGTTCACTTAGATTCCTTCATGAACGACAGACACATCAATAGTGATTAGAATTTAATAATTTATTTTTTTGTGCATTATATCAACATCTGACTGTAAAGAGCAGAACAGGTATTAAAGAGACATAATTCATTGACAAATGGATGCTTATCTTCACATATAAGATCGATCTTGGGATTTTAAGAATCAATATCGGGATCTTTCAAATGATCATCCACATTTGATGACAAACTTCTTTCAGTGTTGGCATATTTACATTTTGACATTGTCAGGAAGTATACTGTAGTTTGATTTGTTTCATTGTCTAGATTACAGTGGCTTCTCCAGATAATTTTATAGAGAACAGACAGAGTCATACTAGAGAACTCCATCCAGTCAACTGATTCCTGGAGGAGACAAAAGCTATAATTTCCTCAAGTGCGAATTCATAACGTCCTCATACAGCACATCCCTCCCACCCACTGGCCAAGGATCTAAGGAGTTGTTAATAATTTGTTCGATACTCGGATTGTCAGAAGTCGTTTGTTTCAGATGACAGTTACACTACTTGTCAAGCAAACAGTTTCAATCAAAGCTGATTTCACAGATGTCTAGACCCACATCCAAGAATCAGCATATTTCATCTTATTCATTTCATTGTGCTTGTTTACCAATAGGATAATCAAAGGTTGGATGTGCTGTTTGTTTGTTTGTGTGTGTGCTTAAAGCTTATTGCCAAATGTCTTCATCGGTTCCACTGTGAAATTGCATTACACAGTCAGTGAATATTAATTGATGGCATTGGGTATTAGACAAACAAAGTTAGAGAGAAGTGTGTTTGTGTGTGTTCCTGGAATAACAGTGTGATGAATGAGAGATGTGAGCTCTATGATCACTAGAGCACTGTTGAAATCAAGCTGGATGGTAACAGATGTTCTCTCCTGGGACATAGAAAGCTCTGTTCAGAATAGAATTTGTAAGGGATAATGTACAGTCAACATTTATTATCGCAAAATAAACCCTGACATGGTCTTGTCTTAACCTGAAGGGTTTTACTAGCTGACTGTACATTATTCCACTTAATGGAATAATGTACGGCTGCTAAACTAATAAATAAATAAATAGACATAAAATATTAATTTGCGTTGAAATTATGTAATTATATGAGAATTAAATAGCTGAACAGCTGAATTCTCCAGTTTGCATCTGAGTTCTGGAGTTGTTTATTTTGTAAATTATGACCATCACTGCTCATTATACAGCTTGTACAAGACTTCTTGCCAAATAAATTAATTGATGGATGTGAAACATTGATTTGAGTTAAAATAATTTTAATAACTTACTTGTAGAAATCACACAGTGAGAGAGAAGTAGGAAAGTTGACTTGCAATACCCGGATAACCTGTCTGGTATGGTTTTATCCCTTATTTGCAGTTGTTACTCAGAAATATCAGACCGCTAGATGGCGCCATTGACCAATCAGAATCGAGTCTTCCAGAGACCCATGTAATAATAGTGCTTACAGCATACAGCGTAGTATATAGTGGCTGCTATTCTTAAATAAAATAGCATCAAACATGCAAAGACAAACATTTCAAACAGTAGTATGATACATTGTTGTCACATGACTTGATTGTATTTGTCACATGACCTAATTATGTGCATGTTTTAATTTCATGATTCACATCCAGTTGTAATCTTGGAAATAAAAACAGTTATTTCATATTTCTTAATAAATTCTTAAAAACATATTAAGTCTAGGTTAATGAGTAAAAAAAAAAAGGTTACGTCCAGTTCATTTGTCACACCGGAAATGGAAGTTCAAGTCAAGCCATTTTTGGTAAATGTAGTAGGTTATTTGGGTATTCCACTGTATGCATAGAGAAAATCAGCATACTGTACACAGCATACAGTAATTACTCTACACAATCTCATAATAATTTGAAGATATTTTATGAGTTGTACAATTTAGTTCGTATAAATTCGTATGATTTCATCACGTGCAAATGCCTAATCTAATCTAATGGAATTAAGTGCAAGTTCTGTGCACGAGGCGTTAAGGACATGCTTAGTATTATGCCTTACTCAAACCCTTTATCTAAACCTTACCGATCAGTAGAGTGTGTAAAAATGATAGGCAGATATTGTGTGTGATAGAAGCAATAAATTGTTGTGTATTAGTTGGAAATGATGTCCAGCGACATCATTGGCTGTAGTGAAAGTTGTACATATTGAAACGAGTGCAGACATACAATATCATTCGGATTAATACAATTTAGAAAAGTCAAATGAATCCTTATGATTTCGCCATGAGATTATGTTGTATATGTATACTATATACTTCAGAATTAGTAAGAGTATTATGGTAATACTCAATGCAATTCCAAACAAACTGTAATTCTTTATATGTGTACACTTGTGGGTGTTAGATAGGAGTGTAGGCAAGGACAGATAAAGTTAATGTAAATTTAATTTTATATGCATAGTTTCATAGCATTTTATATATTCCCAAACAGGCCGTGCATTTTTCAGTTCTATCTAGAGAGTACACACAGGATGCGTGCTTGCATACAAAAACAGCTAGAGGAAGCAAAACGAAATGGAACAAAACTATTTTTGCTGCTAAAAAACAGTTCTTGAACATTTTGTCACTACTTGATTTTATTGCATTCTATACATTTAAATTTGTCAAATGGAAGTTTTCTTAATCCATTTGAGCTGAGTGAGGGACTACATGAAGTGATGAAACTGGGCAGGGGATTCCCATTTCCCAGCATGTTCTGCATGGGACTCAATTGGGAGAGTAAATGTTAAAAATAAGTGTTATTTTATGTGTTTGTGTGCAAGATGAATATAAAGGGGGATACTTGTTAGCACTGACATGCACAGAATGGCACCAGGGGCGCAAGCCCTCCAGAAAAAAGGGGAGACATTTTTATAATTAAATTAAAATTGTTAAATAAAACAAAATTTAAATCCCTTCATAATCTCAAAATAACAGTAATAATGTGTTATGAGACTTCTTTATAAATCATATTAAAGAAAATTATGCTGAGGTGCTTTTAAGAGCACACGCTACAGCAGATCGGGGTGGATACCAATTGCAAGTGATCCTCCCTAGTAGTGGGTACTCTGAAGGAAACATGGCATTACTGTATGTGGAAGGGCCCTCCAAGAAAAGATTAATTTTCCCACTTTCGTTTTGAATGAGCTTTCAAGTGGCGTCCCCTTCCGCAGCAGTGCCCTTCAAGAAAGCAAAAAATGCAGTTTTGAATTTGCCCTGCAGCATCAAATTGCCGTTACCTTAGATGAGTATCAGGTCAGATAAATGTCCACTCCATTTATTGTGCTGTAAGTTTATCAAAAGAATAATACTCGATTGCTACCACATTTCCGACATTGTTTACCATTAGTGTAGACAGATTTATTAATTATAATGGGAGCGGTCAGTCACTTTCAGTGATATAATTAAATTACATTTTTATAGAATATTGACATAAACTGAAGGAGCTGTCTGGTTCTGCCAAAGCCACTTTGCTTTAAACCAGCATGCATTTAGCATGTGAACTGTCACGAATAGCGGTAGGACAACGAGGGAGACAAAGGTTGAGGATCCACAAGCAGTAACTTTATTAAATAAACAAACACGAAAGAAAAACCCACGATGGGGAAATAAACATAAACAAGGAACTCGGGAAGTGAACACAGAGCAGGCTTTAAACAAACTTTCCATAACAAACAACGATCGACAGTGACTGAACAAACAGGCAGGGTATAAATACAAGAAAGGACCAATGAACAAACAGAACTCAAAATAACATGATAAGGTGATGAACAGAAACCAATGGGAAACTTAACGAGGCCAGGTGAAAACAATGAACAATGAACACGGGGGCTAACAAGACTGTGGAGTTACAGACGGGTCAAAAGTGAAGACTATGGAGTAACAAAAGTGACACAAATGGAAAACAAAAGGGGAAACAGTAAAACAAGACAAGGTCATACGTTACATATCCCCCCACTCTAAGGATCGGATCCCAGACGATCCAAAACGAAAAAACAAAACCCAAGACAAAAAACCATAGAAAACAAAATGATGGCACCGGGGACAGACAGACAGACAGACCGGGGGGGGGGGGCACATGAGCAGGGAGGCAGTCCAAGGGGCACAGAGGACAGGCAGGAAGTCCAAGGGGGGCAACGAGGGGAAGTTAAACAGTCCACAGGGGCACAAAGGGAAAAGAGACAGTACACAGGGCCAATTAGGCAGTCCCTGGGGGCGTGTGCAGGGAACCGGGTCAGGTGGCCTGGGGAGCGTCCACCGGGTAGGGACAGGTTTGGGTGGTCTGGGAGATGGCCGTTGAGCCAGGGCCGGTTCAGGGGGCCTGGGAGGAAGCCACAGGACAGGGACAGGTCGAGGAGGCCTGGGAGACGGCCACAAGACAGGGACAGTTCTAGGAGGCCTGGGAGGCGGCCATCGGACAGGGACAGGTCCAGGAGGCCTGGGAGGCAGCCTCAGGACAGGGACAGGTCCCGGAGGCGGAGCTGAGAGGGGCTCTGGAGATGAAGCTGAGGGATGTTCTGGAGGCTCAGGAGGCGGAGCTGAGGGAGGCTCTGGGGCCTCAGGAGGCTTTGGGGGCGGAGACCTGGAAGGCTCGGGAGATGGAGCCGAGGGAGGCTCGGGAGGCGGAGCTGTAGGAGGCTCGGGAGGCGGAGCTGTAGGAGGCTCGGGAGGCGGAGCTGTAGGAGGCTCGGGAGGTGGAGCCGTAGAAAGCTCTGGAGACTCGGGGAGCAGAGCCATAGGAGGCTCAGAAGACGGAGCCGTGGGAGGCTCGGGAGTCTCTGGGAGAAAGGCCGCGGAGGACTCGAGAGGCTTGAGGGGCGGAGCCCTGGAAGACTCGAGAGGCGGAGCCCTGGAAGGCTCGAGTGACTTGAGGAGCGGAGCTCTGGAAGGTGGAGCCCCGGGAGGCTCGAGAGGCGGAGCCCTGGGAGGCTCGAGAGACTTGAGAGGCGGAGCCCTGGGAGGCTCGAGAGACTTGAGGCGGAGCCCATGGGAGGCTCGAGAGGCGGAGTCCTGGAAGGCTCGAGAGGCAGAGCCCTGGAGGGCTCGAGAGGTGGAGCCCTGGAAAGCTCAAGAGGCTCGGAAGGCGGAGCTCTGGGAAGCTCGGAAGGCGGAGCTCTGGAAAGCTCGGAAGGCGGAGCTCTGGAAAGCTCGGAAGGCGGAGCTCTGGAAAGCTCGGGAGGCTCGGAAGGCGGAACTCTAGGAAGCTCGGGAGGCGGAGCTCTGGAAAGCTCGGGAGGCGGAGCTCTGGAAAGCTCGAGGTGGCGCTGGAAAGCTCGGAGGCTCGAAGGCGGAGCTCTGGGAAGCTTCGGAAGGCGGAGCTCTGGAAAGCTCGGAAGGCGGAGCTCTGGAAAGCTCGGAAGGCGGAGCTCTGGAAAGCTCGGAAGGCGGAGCTCTGGAAAGCTCGGAAGGCGGAGCTCTGGAAAGCTCGGGAGGCTCGGAAGGCGGAACTCTAGGAAGCTCGGGAGGCGGAGCTCTGGAAAGCTCGGGAGGCGGAGCTCTCGAAAGCTTGGGGGTTCGGACTCTTGGACGGGCGCGACCACTGGCGCTGGCCTTTGGACGGTCGCGGCTACTGGCGCTGGCTCAGGGACGGTCGCGGCTACTGGCGCTGGCTCAGGGACGGTCGCGGCTACTGGCGCTGGCTCAGGGACGGTCGCGGCTACTGGCGCTGGCTCAGGGACGGTCGCGGCTACAGGCGCTGGCTCAGGGACGGTCGCGGCTACAGGCGCTGGCTCAGGGACGGTCGAGGCTACAGGCGCTGGCTCAGGGACGGTCGAGGCTACAGGCGCTGGCTCAGGGACGGTCGAGGCTACAGGCGCTGGCTCAGGGACGGTCGAGGCTACAGGCGCTGGCGCAGGGACGGTCGAGGCTACAGGCGCTGGCGCAGGGACGGTCGAGGCTACAGGCGCTGGCGCAGGGACGGTCAAGGCTACAGGCACTGGTTCATTGACGACTGAGGCAGTAGGCACTGGCTCGCCGACCGGGGAAGGTGTTGGCTCTGGCCCACAGACCTGGGCAGGCGTGGGCTGGGAGGCGGAAGCTCGTCTTCTCCTCCTCCTCCGGGCAGACGAGGTTGACCGTGTGGGTTCCGGGGAAGTGGCTGGCGTGGGGGTTTGCTCGCTGACATGTGGAGCTGGTGTGACTGGGAGCGCCATGGATGGCTGAAGGGTCTCCCCTGTGGGTGGTGAGGTAAAGTCCTCCTCAGCAACGCCCACAGTGAGTGGCGAGCCGCACACCAGTAACGTCTCCTCAAGGAAGTCGCAGAGAGTCCAGCCTCGCGTGTCCTGTGGCAACCGCTCCTTCAAGGAAGTGTTCAAATTACCCCTGAAGAAGGCCACCAGGGCTGAGTCCGGGAAGTTCGAGACATTTGCCAGCTTGAGGAAGACGCTAACGTGTTCTTCAATCAGACGGTCTTCTTGTCTTAGGTTGAGTAGAAGAAAGTTAGCCCGTTGAACTGCTGGATCCATTTATGCGGTCGATCGTTCTGTCACGAATAGCGGTAGGACAACGAGGGAGACAAAGGTTAAGGATCCACAAGCAGTAACTTTATTAAATAAACAAACACAAAGGAAAACCCACGATGGGGAAATAAACATAAACATAAACAAGGAACTCGGGAAGTGAACACAGAGCAGGCTTTAAACAAACTTTCCATAACAAACAACGATCGACAGTGACTGAACAAACAGGCAGGGTATAAATACAAGAAAGGACCAATGAACAAACAGAACTCAAAATAACATGATAAGGTGATGAACAGAAACCAATGGGAAACTTAACGAGGACAGGTGAAAACAATGAACAATGAACACGAGGGCTAACAAGACTGTGGAGTTACAGACGGGTCAAAAGTGAAGACTATGGAGTAACAAAAGTGACACAAATGGAAAACAAAAGGGAAACAGTAAAACAAGACAAGGTCATACGTTACATGAACATTCCGTTTCACTAGTTAGTGCATATAGAAATAAGATATTTATTTGAGTTACATTGACACATCTAAATTTGTTGGGTTTACCCAATTCAACGAGGTTCGTTCTACACAAGGTGTTGTGTTGAGTATGCATAGTAATGTTACATTTGGAAAACTAATTTCAAACACGTACATCCACTGACCACGATTTGTTTGTGTATTTTTAATTTGGCATGGCATCATACATTCATGCCTATATGCATCATGCATACTGTAACGATGTGTAGCTGGCAATGACACGATGAATTGAAGATCCCAAGTGCAGTTTATTCCAAAACATAATATCAAAAACCATGACTAAAAATGTGAATCAAAACAAAACATAAACATGACTTGACTTGACTTGCATTGACTTGCATTGACTTGCTTGACTTGACTTGACTTGACTATGAATGTGGCGTGAATAATTTCATGGTAAAAATATTCCAATGAACAAACAGAACTCTAAACAAGATAACAAAGTAATCAAACAATGAACCAATGAAAACAAGACACATGAACATGGAGGGAAACAGGAAGATCACATGACAAGGAAACAGGAACAAAACAAAACATGGCATGGAACATGAACAAACCTTTCAAAATAAAGGACATAAACAAAACATGAACAAAACACACCTAGATGTTACACATACACCCCAAAATGCATACATGACATTTTTCATCTGATATTCTAGGAATTTCTTCAGTTAAGTTGTCTTTGATCATATAAACTAGTTAGTTTTCTTTTCTATTCTTGTTTTATTCATTAAAAAAGTATACAAGAGGCAGTTTGTTATTAATACCTCTCACTTCCATATGTTGGTCTTTTTTAATTTCCCTTCTCTTACATGGTTATATATACAATACAATATGTATATGTACAATGTGTGTGATTAGATGTATCTCCGCCACTGGGGAGACAAAGGCGGTTGGGCGTGTTGCTGGCCACCCACCCCCTCGTGTACCGTTCCGGCCTTCATAGGTGCTCGCTAACAGCACTTGCCCCTACAGTCTGTTAAGGCTAAATGGGGGATCTTTGTCTTTGTATTTGATTAGATGTAGACAGTGTTAAATATCATGTTTATGTTTATATTTATATTCAGTAAGAAAGTAAATATCATCTTTTATCCAAAGTGATTTGCAGTATACGCATGTTGCCTTCGCATGCTATTGAAATAATTTTTTTCTAAAATATGTAAATGTATATGACCGAAATGGCAAGTGCTAACAAGGTAGCTGCATTTTGAAAAATAATAAACCTATCATTCAAGACAGAAACCATACTCTCCTTCACCATGTTGAAATTTTGTGGCTCCTCCCAACTGGGAAACTCAGGAATCAGAATTATCTCAGCGTTTCCCAGTCGATGATGGGGCGTTTTATTACAGTTTAATTAATTTTTACAGTTTTTTTTAATTTTTTACAGTTTTTTAGCTTTATTACAGTGTTCCAGGAGCAACCTTAGGATATGTACACACACAAACTAAAATGTCATTAATAAAACAAGTAGTTTTATAAACAATATGTAGGTCAATTGTAGGTCATTTTTGACTGGCATATGCATTCTTGGCAAATGTTCTTTTTTTAATGTATTCTAAAATTGCGACCTGCATCGCACTAGATGCTAGAAAAAACAGTGAGACATGATCTCCATTTGATGCATATATATATAGACCAATGATTACAGTAAAAAAAAAAAAAACTAGTGCACATGGAACACAAGAAGTCTTGAACTTTTAGATCTGATCTGTATCTGTCCCCTGTCATCTGTGCAGGGAGAAGGAGCGATGTCTTGCCCAGACAGGGCAGCCTGTGATCCAGCCACAGCGACCGGATGGACCCAGATTCACTGGAGGGGGCTTCAGCTTAAGGCAGCACAGCAAGAAGTCACTTCAAGCCCTGGAACAGCAGTCCTGATGCCCACCAGTGCCCCCAGGGACCCCCTTCACCCATCCTCTGATCAAACCCTCTTGATATATTGTGTTTTCTCTTATTTATTGTGGTTGGTCAGCTCCTCGGTCAGTCACTATAAGCAATAAACTAGGGGAGTTCTTGTTGCCTTTTGAAATAAATTGTATTATTTTCATTTTCAGTTAGTTTTATATTCATGCTTGTAGAGTTTCAGCCAAAATGACTGTCCTTGAATGTCTGGTAATGTATTTTAATATTACATTTTAACACGTTAGCACTTTTATTGGGATGAGATAAAGCTACTTTTTTATAAAAAATTTAAAAAAAAAAAAATACTTTTGCGCACTTTTGAAGCTTTAAAACCTTTTAAAGATACTGGATAAGCCAAACTAATTACATAGAGTGACAACAACTATTGCCAATTTTATATCACTGTGCTTTTGTTAGAAATCTGGAGAACAACCTATAAGTTCAGTGGCTTCCACAAAAGGGAGTTCTATGCTTATCATGTATCAGCACCTGATAACTGCAGCATTCAACTCTTTGAGATTTATTTTCTTTTTTGCACTATTTTGTGTGGGTTTGCTAATGAAAGGAATAGTGAGCGGCAGTTCTGCGGACGGAAAATCCTTGTTGTTAAGAGAGGTCAGCGGAAATTGGCCAGACTGGTTCGAGCTGACAGTAACTCTACGGTAACTACGATTACCACTCTGGGATGCATTTCCCAATAACAATTGATCTTTGTGGATAAGAGTGCTTTCTATGAGCGATTTTACAAATGTTTGTTATTTTTTACATGTGTTTCCCAAAACTGCATTTAACCTCAAATTTCGAGGACGTGCTTTAAGTGCTACTTAAGAGAGGTGCTGTCCTTAAACTGGAAGTGCTAAACTTGTGACCATGCTGCTCATCATAGCAACTTCATTATATTTGTTGCATAACTTTAAAAACTTTATAATTTACCTTGCTGGAAATATTTAAAAATATTATCTTAAATGTACAACATATTTCCTTCTCTCTCTGATTGTAATTTTTACAGTTCTCTACAACAATCATGCCACCACTTTGTTGTTTCCAACTAGTCCACAAATTACTTTATTTGTTTACTTATTAATTTATAGTAATAACTGATGTTATTACTGATCATCATCAGCCTTTTGTGGCTCAGCGGTTAAGGCTCTGGGTTACTGACCGAAAGGTCAGGGGTTCAAGCCCCAGCACCGCCAAGATACCACTGTTGGGGCCTTGAGCAAGGCCCTTGACCCAGGGGCGCTGTTTCATGGCTGACCCTGCGTTCTGACCCCAGCTTAGTTGGGATATGTGAAAAACAACTGCATTTCATTGGCTCTGTGCCTGTACTCTGCACAATGACAATTAAGTTGAATCTGAATCGTAAAATGGATTCTACAATCTACTTAGTCTTACAATGCTTTTGGGAAACATGGCCCTGTATAATTGTAGTGAGCAGAATAGCATCTCAGAATACACAACACGTCAAACCTTGAGGCGGATGGGCTACAACAGAAGAAGACCACGTCAGGCTCTTTATTAGGACCATCGTGTTCCTAATAAAGTGCTAAATGAGTGAATATATCTGCATTACTAAGACAGATACCATATAATGGTCATTACCATATAAGATTAATATTGGAGCTGTTTTCATGAATGCTGTATTTCCCATGCCGATTATAATAGATGTTATATCTTTGACTCCACTTTTAGTTTGCTGCTATGCTCTGCAAATAATGATCCCACCTCTCTAAGGGGAGCTACATTATTTTTTTTGCTATTTTTGTTCATTTTCAGTTCCTTTTTCAATGTAGTTTCTCAGGGACCATACATTGCTTTTATTTTTGTATTATTATTTTTTTTAAAACCTCTGCGTTGCTTTTGATCTTTTATTTGACAAAATATATAAAGTAGTAAAATGGAGTCCCATAAACAACTAAATGAATGAGTAATGCTGGCCCGATTCATAACTGGCACTCTAAAACAGAGGATAGACCAATCGTTGACATGAGACTCCTTGTTGAATTGCCATTACTAGGTGGCAAAAACAATTTAAATGCCCATATATAATAATAATAATAGCAATTGTGAAATTCATCAATTGGATCAACAGATTTGTGAATTTTGCCTTTGAATCTAACTTCTTTAGCACCTGGATATATTCAAAGTGTTTGTGTTCTCAGTGGCTTATTGGTGTATTATTTACAAGCTATAGACTTTACATTGCACATAACTATATCAGGGAAGGCCAGGTTTCCATATTTTACTATAGTTCCAAACATGTGTGTGAGTGTTCTTGTCACATTAGCTTCGCCAACAGTTCTAGCATAGACAGCTGTTGCTTTGACATAAATTATGAACTCATGTCATTCACATAAACCAAAACATTACTGGCTCCATTTCAGTACAAGGGAATATCTTTGATATTGAGAAAGATGTTGCATTTTAAATGGAACGGGGCTAAAAGAGAAGGGGCTTCTAGCATTTATTTACTCTATTTACTCACCCTCGTGTCATTCCAGTCTCATATGACTTTCATCAAAGTGAGCTTCAAAGTGTTGGTCACCATCCACTTGCATTGTGTGGACCTTCTAAAACTCTTCTAAAGGTTGAGTAAATGATGAGAGAAGTTTCCCATTAAGTCCCTTTAAATATGTTTTTCCATCCAATTCATTATTTTAAAAAGCACAAACAAGAACACAATAGTGTAAATGAAATGAAAAGTTCTGAAATGTGTAGCAGAAACTGTGTAAGGTGTGTATTGGACAGTTTTCCCATATTGTGGATGTTGATGTCCAATTTTTACACTTACAGTTTAGAGTAGAATTATTCGATACTTTCTGCTTGAGTGAATGCAGTTATTGGGGCCTATATGCAACATGATCACACAGGAAATTGTCAAGTTACATTCGAAAGTTCATGTACCCTGAAATCAACCCCATTCAGCCTAAGAACTGACTAGCGCCATATCCCATCAGACATTTTTGCATTAATTCAAATATGAAACAAATTCCCTCTAGAACTACTGATAGTGCATTGCTCACTTTGAGACATGGGTTCTGGTCTCATGGGAATCTGAAAGTAATCATATTTATATAAACAATGGTGATCACAATTTGGAAGTTTCTGTTTTGCGTCTGTTTTACTCCACTACGGTTAGGTTCAGGGTTGAGTTTGGGTTAGGGTTAGGGGTAGAGGTAATAAAATATGCATTCCTTTTGAGTGTATTACATCATTTACACCTAAAATACAACTCACATTTGATGCCATCTTGTGGACATTTCATCCAGGACACTGAAGCCTACTTGTGCCCATACGTTCAACAAAGCTTCCAGCTTCAGCCACTAGGGACAGTGATTCGAATTTCGGTAAGCACAAAACCTGCTGTCGACAAATTCACAGTGGTAAAAGTTTATAATTTCGACTTTTTATTATTTTCTTTCAATACATATTTGATTGACAGATAAAAGTGTTCCTTAACTATTTCACCAGCTTGTAACAGCCTTTGCCAGACTCCGCCCATCTAGATCCTGCTTGCAATGTCAAAGACAAACACCAAGCTGTCTATGGAGGATCATGAGAACAAGACATTCTAATGACAATGAGCCGGCAGCTGGCCCATGTTGGACGCCTCTGTCAGCCGACAGGGTCGTTAAATGCAACTGGTGCTGTTGCTATTTTGGTTTCTTTCTTTTTGTCTCTCTCTCACGCTATCTCTACAGGGTGCTCAGTGCAGTTGAGTTAACAAGCTGCATTCACTGACAGTGTACTGTGCAAACGGAGGTCTGTGTGTTTATTGGACATGCAGGGCTCTGGTTATTCAGTGATGTGTTTCTTCACAGGGGGTTTGTGTCTCTGAAGACGTCAGATTAGGAGCTTCAGTCCTGTTACTTCCTTAAAAAAAAAAAAAAACCAATACAAAAACACACCATAAAAACAGCATCTGTATCTTGTGATTTATTTTTCCAGGTATTCTCCAGCCATTCGGCTTTGGAGTATTCACTTCATTAGGAGGTAATGATTCTGTTTGTGTTATTGGAAGAATGTTTGATCTGTCCAATTACACCGGCTATGGGGCAGCTGGAATGATAATGAGATGGAGAGCGCGAGGAGAGTAAAGAGAGAGAGGGATAGAAAAGGAGAGAAAGAAAAGATGAGCATTTAAGAGAGTGAATGGGTAGAAAAGAAGAATTCACAGAGGTAAACACAAGCACATATGCATGCATGCAAACATGCACATATGCACTAATGATAGAGTAAACAGCAGGTGAGCCTGTTAACAGACCTCCCAAAAGATCTCATCTCATCAAGGACAGCAATCAATGCAGAGATTGACTTTAGTCCAAGCACACACACATACAGCATAACTGTGCCAAACAAATGCTAATGATGCCTGTTTTATACTATTGTGTATTTTCTTTCATTATAGCCTGTATAATGAGTGTTGCCTCTGTTTTACAATTCTACATGTATTAGATATCAAAGTTTCGCATCCTGTCTACACTGGAATTGTCGATAGATGTGACACACTGCATCGGCTCGAGGCTGTCTACACTGGGCGTGTGAAAGTGAACATGCTGATTTTAGGACCAAACACGGACCAATCAGCTGTGAGCTCAAGGCTAGACTTATGCAATGGCTAGAGAAGGGTCTGTCTTCATTCTTTAAGACTTCAGACTACAACACAGTCCCACTACTAAAAAAAATCTAAACTAGCCGCAAACTTGCAGAAAATTTGCCACTCGTTATTTTCACATGCAAATGAGCTTTTGATTCACCACAAATGTTTGCCAGAAGTTTGCAGCTCTTCGTGGTAGTGGTGAACCTCCGGCAAATCTTTGGCAACAGACCATTTGCAGCATGTTTTCAGCAATGCTCATTTGCATATTAAAATTATTAGTGGCAAGTTTGCAGCAAATTTGTCATGAACTCACGAATTTTGGAAGGGCACTACAAGTTACGCCCCCTTCAAACAACCAGCAAAATGCTTGAATCTTGCAGCTGTGGGATGTCACATTCATTCACTGTTTTTTTGTGTTTAATTGGAGCAAACCAAAATCCCAATATCCAACCTTAAACACAAAGATTAAAAAATGAAAAGTTTGTAATATTATTAAATATATTGGAACTTAAAGGGTAAGTTCACCCAAAAATTAAAATTATTTAATAATTTACTCACCCTCAAGCCATCCTAGGTGTATACGACTTTCTTCTTTCAGCCAAACACAATCGGAGTTATATTAAAAAATATCCTGGCTCTTCCAAGCTTTATAATGGGAGTGAATGTTAACTTCGATTTTGAAGCCCAAAAAAGCACATCCAGCCATCAAAAAAGTAATCCATGCAGCTCCAGGGGGTTAATAAAGGCCTTCTGAAGCAAAGCGATGTGTTTTTATAAGAAAAATGTCCATATTTCTAACTTTATAAACTATAATCACTGGCTTCCAGTAACGGCCGTCCGCACGTTCACAAGAGAGCCGAGTTCCGGCGTATGACGTAGGCTCCAGTGAGAAGTGACAAAGCTTTGCAGCAAACTTGCGGCAAATTGTCCATTGTTGCCAAAGGTTGCAGGTTCACCAATACTAGTGAAGAGCTACAAATTTCTAGCAAACTTTTGCAGCAAATCACAATCTTATTTGTATGTGAAAATACGAAAATAATTTAAAAATTCTTAAAAAGAAGTAAAAATTTGTGGCTCTTTCATGAATCTTACAACGTATTTTAAAGGATTTTCTCACAGGCAAAATACATTAATCTTTGAGACAGCTCTTATGGATTGGCCTTTTCCAATCAATTAGAAATGTTTACTTTATTTACATCTTTTTGAGAGACTCTGAACTGTAATTACAGCCGTACAAACATCTGTCAGTTATCAGCGACTCTGATCTCCCCTGTGGTACTGAACAGAGGGGTCATTACAGCAGCACATGGGAGTTATCTTCACCTCCTTCTCTAACGGCTTCTAAATACTGAGCGACATAGCAGGCAGACACAAATGGGAACCAGTGGAATGGCCTAAATGATATGTGACAGGCAATACCACATGGTCGTTAGAATGGTTTACCTCCCAGATCTAATTTTGAGGCTGTGACATGCTGGACAAAGCTGGTTTCTTTAGATGAGAGTATGATGCCTCAAGTGAAAGTGACATCTGCTCACCAAAATGTTGATGTCACAAAAAGGTTTGTGATTCCAAACTGCATCCCACAGGACTGCTGCACGTGCAGTTCTTTTTTGCACTTTATTAATATGTAAAATATGAGTCAATGGTAGCCAGGTTAGACAATGTCCTTGGCTATGGGACATACAAGTGTGTTTTGTTTGTTAGAGGAATATTCCAGGTTCAGTACAAGTTAGGCTTAATCAACAGCATTTGTTGCATAATAATTTTAACTCGTCATTTATTTAAAAAGTGCAGTTACAGTAAGGCATTAAGAATGGAAGTAAATGGGGCCATGTTCATTAAAATAAAAAAATACACTGTTTAAAAAGTATTGCCACAAGACACAAATATCATACATGTTAACTTGACTTTAGTGCTCAACTTGATGCAACAAATGCTGTCAGTTGAGCTTAACTTGTAAGGAACCCGGAACAATAATTTAATGGATCATATATACATAGACAATAATAATAACAATAGAGATGCTCCCAGAACTGATATATTTCACTTGTTTTACATTTCACATATAAAAATATATGGACAGCTATATCTAAATTACTCTTTTAAAATAACAACTCTCTTAAACCCTTTAAATTTCTGGGATTTGCAGTGCCACTTAAAGGGTTTAACTTTGCATTATTTACCCGTCCTTTTGATAGGTTTCCAAAATTAATGCAATTCATAAATGATCAAATGAATGCTAATGCAAGCAGATTTCTTAGAAGAGATGTATTTACAAACCCCTAAAATTCACTGTAATTCCATAACTGATACTGTTTCATTTGATGACCAATGAATGTGCAGTGTGCAATGTTTATCGAGGCTGGCTTTTGTCTGTAAGTGCTCATCAGGGCACTCAGCAGGTTTGACCGCAGTGAAAGAGTGGGAGAGGGAAAACATGAGCAAGAAAAGGCTGACCAGCCCATCAGCTAGAGAGACAAAGATGGAGGCAGTTACAGAAAAGCATTATCAGAGAGCAATTGAAAATTACTTTAACCTGCAAAAGGTCACTCTGTTCTCAGTTTGTCTGCATCTGTCCCTAGCATTGGTACACTGTGATGTACCGTTCCACAGAAAACTGGACTGTTTGTACCCATTAAGTTCTTAACAGTTCTTAACAGACTGGAAATCATTCGTAACTAATGGGAAGTTGCACAGGGGCTGTGTGTGTTTCTGAAAAGCTGAGAATGTAGAATGTTCTGATCCAAATTTGAGCTTTGCATTAAAATATACTATATACTTTGTTTGCTAGCTTTCTTAGCATTGCTTATTCCTCTACGTTCATCATTTTATCCTTTGCAATCTTAACATGTGTCACTCAGTCTGCACCATGCTATCGGTCTTTTGACCACTAAAGATAGCTTAAATAATAATCTTCAAGATTTGTCTCATATACTCAGTAAGCCAAAAAGTCTAGAAGAACTTGATGTAATAACAGAAAATACAGTCTTCTCTAGCACTCCTGATATTGTCGCCACCCCCTTTGATTAAAGAAAATTAAAGAATGAAATTGTACAATGATCACACTCATGCTCTCAAGAGAGTAGCTCAGACAATGGAGTGCAAGTGGAAGAATGCAACATTAGAGGTATTTCACCGTGCATGGAAGGATAATATCTGTAGGTAAGCCTATTTTAGCAAACTCATAGAAAATAACCACAACAATCCTAGGTGTTTATTCAGTACTGTGGCTAAATTGGTTAGGAATAAATTCTCGACTGAATCAGATATTTTGCCGCAGCACACTAGTAATGACTTCATGAATTTTGTACTGATGAAATTGAAATCATCAGAAATAAAATTGGAAACTTCAGTCCTTCGCTGTCATAGATCATGAAGAGCTAACAAAACTTATTGAAACATCAAAAGCCACAACATGTACAGTATGTTAGATCCAATACCAAGCTCTAAAAAGAGGTACCTTTAGGTCATGTCCCAAAAAACGTTAAAATGGCAGTTATCGAATTGCTTATTAAGAAGCCACAGCATAATCCTGGAGAACTGGCTAATTATAGACTGATTTCAAATCTCCCATTTATGTTGAAAATACAAGAAAAGGTAGTGTCCTCCCAACTGTGTTAATTTCTAAAGAGAAAAATTATATATGAACAATTTCAGTCAGGATTTTGGCCCCATCACAGTACAGAGACTTCACTTATCAGAGTCACAAATGACTTGCTCTTATCATCTGATCGCAGCTGCATTTCTCTTCTAGTGCTTTTAGATCTTAGTGCTGCCTTCGACACCATAGATCTTGACATTTTCTTGAATAGGCTTGACAACTATGTTGGCATTTGTAGACTTGCATTAGCATGGTTTAGGTCCTATTTGGCAGACTGCTACCACTTTGTCTGTGTCAACGAGGAATTGCCAAATCAAACATAAGTTAAGTATGGAGTACCACAGGGATCAGTTTTAGGGCTTTTGAAATTTCACCATTCTTAAAATTAGCAGAGTGTATCAATGAAATCAAAGATTGGATGGCCAGAAATTTCCATTTACTCAATTCCGACTACTAATTATTGGACCAAAAACCTCTAAAAATAAGCCATTAACATATATTTTGACTCTCAGTGGATGTACTGTTACATTGTCTTCATCACAGAACTTTGTTGTATATATTTGATACCAATCTGTCTTTTGAAAATCACATATCCAATTCTTCCACCTAAGAAATATTGCTAAATTATGACACTTGCTCTCAGTTGCTGATGCCGAAAAAAGAATTAATGCATTCATGACCTCAAGACTAGATTATTGTAATGCATTACTGGGAGGATCTCCTGCAATTTCAATAAATAATCTTCAATTGGTTCAAAATGCAGCAGCCAGAGTGCTGACTAGAACTAAGTAATATGATCATATTAGTCCAATTTTATCATTGTTACATTGGCTACCTGATAAATTTCATATCCATTTTAAAATTCTGTTAACTACATACAAAGCATTGAATGGTCTAGCTCCTAACTAAAGGCTACTTTAGTTTGGTCTGCCGGAACCAGAAACATTGATCATAATCTAGAACTCTGCAATAAATTGAATGGCATCTACTCTAATATTATTCTATTTGTTTCCCTGTCTCAACCTCGTGATTGATCCAGCTCTGTTCCTGCTTGGTGTCAGACTCCATTGCTGGGTGATGATGACTAAATGCAGCCGGTGCCTGCCAGACATCACTTCAGTCTATAACGATGGACTTCAGAGGATGAACTGATGCCATTTCCAACCATAAGACACTTCATATGCCACTGCCTGAACCTTGGACTTAGGCTAGACCTCAAAGAAATGCATGATTTTTTGTAAAGCTGCTTTGAAACGATGTATGTTTTGAAAAAGCGCTATACAAATAAAATGGCTTGATTTGACTTGACTTGACCTAAACTTTAACCTAAACACTTGCTATTTCTGAAGAGTGGACATTTTTTATGTATAATTCACTAATGATCATTTATGTTACAAATATACTCACTTAACACTTTATTAGGAACACTATGGTCCTAGTCAGGGCAGGACTGCCCATCGGGAGCACCGGGCATTTTCCCGGTGGGCAATTTGTGTCTGTCTGCCCATCCTACAGGTCATATAGGTGGCCACCCTGGGCTCCAACATGCCCACATAGACCCCTTAAAAAAGCAAAAGGTAAAGGGCCCATCACACTACAATTCACGGTCCATTCACTCCCATTCAAACGCATCCAAAAGCAGCACAGAGGAAACGCCGCTGTTTTTTGTGATCTATTATATACTTACACCAGAAGACATCCCACATTAAATCATACCCTGGTCCATTGTGTTGTATGAACATTTTTTGCATTCTCAATGACTAGTTGGACACCGCTTTAGACAATACATTGGCTTTTATTTTGAAAAAATAAAATAAAAAAATTATGGCTTTTATTTTGAAATTACATACACATAAGAGCTCATTTCCATATGAGCGCATTAATTCAATACCTGATGCGGATCTCATTATTTGACATACAAATCACAACAAATACAATAACAACAGTGTAAATATAATTGGCAAACAGTAAAGCTATGACAAGTGCAGAGTCATTTTCATAATATACCACAAAGCATTACTGGGAGAAGAAGTGCGGCTTGCTGAATAATGCTCACATCTGATAAAAACGTAGAAAATATGTCATGCACAATATTACTTTGTGGCTATTTGAGTCTTTGAGACTTACTTTGTTTAAAGAATAGCAGAAACAGTGCTTGTCAAAGCATAGGGCTTTTCACTTTTTTTCAAGAATAATCTGGGGAAGGAATTAAAACATTGCAGATATAAAATATGCAACAAACTCACATAGAGAGACAAACTGAGCAATTCATCTTCGAAATATCTGCAAAGATCTATACTTTAAGAGGTATTTATTTATTTATTTTTTATATAAAAGGTATATAAATATATTTATATTTGTTTATGTTTGTACAGATGTGGCCAAAAATATTGGCAACCTTGGTCAATGTGAGAAAAGAAGGCTGTAAAAAATCTATCCTTATAGTTTATCCTTCTGGTCTTTCATTCAAAATATCCCAAAATCTATCCTCAAATAGATATCAAACAATTTCAAACACAACACAAGTTACATAAAAAAACCAAATATTTTTTTGTCAAATATATTTGCGACACAATAATTGGCACCCTTGTATTCAATACTTTGTGCATTCTCCCTTTGCCAAGAGGTTGAAGAACACATGACAATTGATCTGAGACCATTCCGCCATATAAAATCTCTCCAGATCCTTCAAATTCAGAGGTCCACACTGGTGGTCCCTCCTCTCAAGGTTCACATCAGGTTCAGGCCAGGGGACTGGAATGGCCATGGCAGAACCTTGATTTTGTGGTTAGTGAACTACTTTTGTGTTGATTTGTATGTGTGTTTTGGATCATTGTCCTGCTGGATGATCCAACCCAAAAGCCCATTTTATGCTTTCTGGCAGAGACAATCAGATTTAGATTTTTTATCAGTTGGTATTTGATAGAGTCCATGATGCCATGTATCCGAATAAGATGTCCAGGACCTCTTGCATAAAAACAGCCCCACAACATTAAAGATCCACCCCCATATTTAACTGTGGGTATGAGGTACTTTTCCATATGGCTACCTCTCTGTGTGCGCCAAACAAATCTCTGCCAAAAAGGTTTTGTTTTATTTGACCATAGAACCCGGTCCCATTTGAAGTTCCAGTAGTGTAAGGCAAACTGAAGATGCTTGAGTTTGTTGTTGGATGAGAGCAGAGGCTTTTTTCTTGAAACCCTTCTGACCAACTTGTGATGTGGGTGATATCTGATTTTAGTTTTGGAAACTTTCTGACCCAAGTCAAACTAATTCCTGCAATTCTCCAGCTGTGATCCGTGAAGACTTTTTTGGCCACTTGAACTATCCTCCTCACCATGCTTGGAGACAATATAGACACACATCCTCTTTCAGGCAGATTCGTAACATCTCCAGTTGATTGGCACGTCTTAAGTATTGCCACAATGGTGGAAATATGTATTTTCATGCTTTAGGAATTTTATTATAGCCATTCTGTGAAGCTCAAAAACCTTTTGCTGCACATCATAACTTTATTCTTTGGTCTTACCCATTGTGATGATGACTAAGAGAATTTGGCCTGTGTGTTACCTGTTTATACCCATGTGAAACAGGAAGTCATGGCTGAACAATTTCATGTTCCTTGTCACCCAGGTGTACTACATTTTTTTAAAATATGAATGGGAATATACCTCAGATATATTTTATGCACAAGAATTTCTAGAGGTGCCAATAATTGTGGCAAATGTGTTTTGGAGAAAATATGTATTTACAGATTTTTCCCAACTTTCAATTAAAGGTTAGATTTTTGTGAGTATTTTGAAAGATCAAAAGGATATATATATATATATATATATATATATATATATATATATATATATATATATATATATACACACACACTGTATATACATAGTTACATGAGTAATTGACATGAAATTTTAAGCATTCACATAAATGTCCAGCTGTGTGACACTTACTTCATCTAACTATTTTAAACAACATTTTATGATCTTTTACATCTATATATACATTTATAATATATTATTATACTTGTTTCCACAACCACAAATTAACTAAGACAATAGTTTATTTGCATTTCTAGAAAAAAGGTGAAAGGTGATTGAGATCTTTAAAAACTTGTCACATGCTGACTTGTCACAGCACCTAAAATTCACACTTTCCCTTCTACTTTCTACCCTCTTAATTTGCACATTTTGACCTAATCTGTATTTTGGGTAAAAAGTTGGACCAGCTATTTGTCTGGGCTATATAATGCTTATTTTTAGTGCTTTCTTAATGTATCCATCTGCTCAACAAAATCAGACACAGTTATATGTCATTCTGAGGTTTGGTAGCAAACTCCATAAAACAAACTCACAAAACCAGCAACCTTGGTCATTTTCTTCAAAGCTTTATTAGAATTTTTTGGTATTCATATCTTTTTATTTGTCTCAAGGGGCTGGGTGCTCTTACACTGTGATTCACAAGTGCCTTCTCCCTTACAACAAATACAATCTATTGCAAGCAAACTAAATTCAACATGCTACAACTAAGAGGCGAAATGTGACAATTGTATGCAAATTGGGTGTTTAAGCACCAAAAAGAACACCAGGAAAATATCATAAAAAAGTCAGTATGACTCATGCACTATAGTTGTAAAATGACTATGTTAGCCATGGTAGAGTAGTAGTTCATACTGCCATACAATTGCTTTGTATGAGGAACAAACCAAAATGTTTGCAGCTCTCAAATGTTATTCTTGGCACGTCAGAATGCATCCCATCAGTTTTGACATCAATGATGGTGATACGGCAAGTTTGAATATTCTTGACCACAACATGTTCATTTTTGGGTGAACTATTCTTGTATTGTAAATCTGATTAAAATATTCCAGAGTGAGCAAGAGTGGCATATGGCGATATGTCATACTACTGTCACCTACATTGCAATAACACTATGTAACACAATTTTTGTTCCTGGGTAGTAAGGGTTATTTCATAATTGCTTATGTCTCAAAAGTATAGACAATGGCTATTATTCCCCACAAACTTTGCTTTTGTGACCAGGACAGTGATATTTAGCAATTTACATATTTCCAATGAGAAAATGGGAGAATGTGTCTTTTTGTTCACATAAAGTCAGAAAAAAAACAATATATGAATCCAAATGTATTTATACTAAAGTAATACAAAATTACTACAAAATATTTAGAAGTGAGTAGTTTTTTGAGATTTACGGTTATACTGTAAATCACTTTCACGAATCAGCCCCCAAATGTAGTCTCCCATCATGTTCTCGTTATACTGTCCTTGGCAGCGTCGTTCAAAGTCCAGTATATCCTGGTGGAAGCGCTCGCCTTGCTCCTCCAAGTACGCTCCCATGTTCTCCTTTAATTTAACAAGATGAGCATCAAGGATATGGACTTTGAGGGACATCATACAGCCCATTGTGCCATAGTTCTTCACCAGAGTCTCAACCAGCTCCACATTGTTTTTGGTTTTGTGATTGCTCAGGAAGCATCGAACCACTGCGACAAAGTTGTTCCAAGCCGCTTTCTCTAACTAGTGAGCTTCTTGGTGAATTCATTGCACTCCGGGATCTTCTTTATCTGTGGTTTGATGAAGACACCGGCTTTGAACTTTGCCTCAGACAGCTTAGGGAAGAAGTCTTGAAGGTACTTGAAGGCTGCCGACTCCTTATCTAGAGCTCTGACAAATTGTTTCATAAGGCCCAATTTGATGTGCAGTTGTGGCATCAGCACCTTCCAGGGGTTCAACAGTGGCTCCCATATGACGTTGTTCCTCCCCACAGAGAACTCGGTCCACTATGGCCAGTCCCACGTGTGGTATTGCGCCTTGGTGTCCCTACTGTCCCAAAAGCAAAGATAGCAGGGAAACTTGGTAAAACAACCTTGAAGACTCATCAGGAATGCTGCCATTTTGAAATCTCCTATGCCATACTCATCATATTTCAAGGCATCCAGCAAGTACTTGATATGTATCCACAGCTGGAACTAAACTGAACTGGTGGGCTTACGGCCCTTGTATTTATACTACTATTTATATTACTGGACAGTTCTAGAAAGTTCTAGAATTTACTCAAAGCTTACTCAGCACTGAATCTATCTGTAATGTTCTGGGAAATAGGTACATTTCAAAATATCACTGTCCTGGTCACAAAAGTAAAGTTTGTGGGGAATAATATCCATTTTCTATACTTTTGAGGCATAAGCAATTAGGACATTACTCTTACTACCCAGGAACCAAAAAAAATAAAAACATTTGTTACACAATGTAATCTGTCATAAGTGCAACAGCACCCTTCATTACCATATGCTAATGGACATCTCACAAATCACATAATTTGGCCGTCTCAGCTTGCCTTTTACTACAGGCTCACTCCTGAAGTATTTTTGACCAGTTCCTACCAGAAAGCCGTTATTTGCCTTCAAGAGAGGAGCAGGGCTATGATGAGACGGTCCAGTGTGGGAAAGATAAAGTCGTCTCAAAGCAGCCTCAGTGGCACCAGGAGTCCCGGAGTGTAAGAGATAAGAAAAACTGCCGCCAATTTTTAGCACACCATCTGCAGGTCTGAATGATTATGCCTTCGAGTGAATTAGATATGAAAGCAACTTAAAGAAGAAAAAGAAGTTTACAGTGGCTTGGAAGACTTCAGATATAAAACAGAGAAGGAAAAGAATATGAAAGGAAAAGAAAAGGGGGATTGTGGAATGAAGGAAGATGAAGCATGGTGAGAGATGAAAGGGCGAGGGTGCACATGGTTGTATTATGGAATGGGCAATGTTGGCCTCTAAAGCTTCAGGCCACATGGCCTGTGACTTCCAAAGAAAACTGACCACTAGGGGGCCCTTACCCCTCTGTGCATGAAGTGTAAGCTGACTTAGAACCCCCAGGCTCCTCAGCACATACAAAACAAACTGACCACCAGGGCACATGTGCCCCTTGGCCCATACAGTCCCAGGCCCTCTTCATAGACTTATGTGGACAGATCAGACCTTGACAGACAACTAGATTTTAACGAACTAGTGGATTACTTTGCAAGAAAGAAGGCAAGAAAGACACCCTTGAAGGAAAGCTTGGCCAAAGCAGGAGTCTCTCACTTCTGAATTGCCATATGAAATATAAATTAGGGTAGATCAGATGGTTTTCGGCATTTACATGTCTTCAATAAAAATGTATGCTCCAATCTATTCCTGCCTTCTTTCTAACCAAAGACCCAATTTCATCACTTCATGTACATATTTGTGAAGCCCTACTGCTCAAATTTTCACTCTAAATCCTTTTAAATCAAAAGTCCTAAGTAAGACTGGGACTTTAACCCTTTAAACTCAATGGGCATGACAGCCGATCCATAGGGGGGCACTATATAGAAAAGAGTTTACACATAAAATATTAAAGTCGCCAGATCCATATGTCAGGCATGTGTTGGTATCATTTGAAAGCTTAGAATCTGAGCTTTTCATAGAGCATCATCACTTTTGCATTTAGGGTGCATACAATCACTAAATAATGGCTGAAATCTTCCACGTTGCAAATAAGCGCCACCTAGAGGTAATACGGTAAAACATATTGATATGTAAATAAAAGTATTTTACAGAGCATTTACTATGTAGATATTTTGTTTCCCTAATACCACAGTTTAAACAATTTTCAAAAGAATCACAAAGTAAAATATGATTTCTGTAATAAAACTTATTATTATGTGCTGATCAATGGAGCTGTAAGCCCCAAATAGCCAAAAACTTTATATCTGCTTTTATCTTTTTATCTTTAGTTTTCAAACAAAAAAGAAAAAAACTAATATTTTTGTACTTGTCTGTGAGCTTGCTTGGGTGAATAATCCAATGTTATATCTTAGATGTCCAGAACAATATATGTAGTCCAGCAGGAAAATCGTGCTTAAGAAATCCTTTGAAAAATACGTTATCGATTATTGATGACTTAATGTTTTTATATCTGAGAGAATCGCAGCTTTCTAATGACACCTAGATTAAGCTTCTTGTCCACTAAGAGGCCGAGATATTCAATGAAACAATGAGGGTGGTGCATGAACTGAAAATGAGACTGAATGTCTATGGATGAGCACATCTGTGAGGGCTAAAATGTGTTAAAGCTCCACCTACCTTACAGATCTGCATATTGTGATGAAAGGTGATAAAGAAAAAAAATTTTTCCTAGTACTTCCTGCTATTTAGTTAAATAAAATAAGACTTTCTGAAGGGAGATAGAGGGATCAAAAACAGAATTACAGTATATGCTTACAAAGTTAGGACAAATGTAATTTTATATTTTAACTTTCTGTTCATCAAAAGATTGTAAACATAATTTGTGAATATTTTAAAGGGATTTAAGGGGTTAAAGTTCATTATGTGCACTTGAAAAAGACAAAGCATGATCAAATCTCTAAAATAAATATAATAAAACTTACACTGATGAAATGAATCTATCAGCCAGAACACCCTAGAAACTCTCCCATAAACTTTACCTATAATAATTAGAATACTATTATTTATTTTTAACAAAATAGCAAAAAATAATTTTAAGCAAAACAATTAATTTATTTATTTACAATTTTTCATCCAAAATGCCCTCGTTGTTTACTGTAGGATAAATCTACCTCTAGGAGCAGAAGTGGGAGCCTCCAAAGATGTGTGGCCCAATGACCTTGTGGCGCCATAATCTGACCCTTGAGTGGAGAAAGAATAAATTAACCATAATCTAAGGAGGATAGAAGAGGCGGGAAATGATGCTGATCTTTTCCTAAGACTCATTAGTATATCCAATGCCCTCTAGAGAGGAACTATGGATGGCCGTCATTCTTTCCTCCCTCAGAGTGGACTCACATTGTTATTGGCTCTATAATCGTTCATACTCCTGGAACTACATACATTCAGTTCTTACCACCACTCGACTTCTCTACATCTGTGGGTTGATAGGATTTTGGAAGTTGTTCCAATTTAAATGCAAATGTCCTCCCCGTTTGCTGTCCAGTCAGCACCATTGTGTCCCCATTAACATTTGAGTAGCCCTCAGTGTTGTTAATGGGATGCTTACCTTGTCTCATTGATGCCTTGTGCTCCAGACCGCTTCCAATTGAATTTCACTAAAATCTCTTTACATTGCCACTTCTCCATACCATGTCGCTGTATGACGTCTCCTCGCAATTCAGCATGTATTGTATTTCATATTCTTTTGTTCCTGCTTTGTCTGAGTGGTAATGTGTTCTATATGATGAAAGTGTAATGTGAAACCACAAAAACGACAAAGAAATGTCTACTGTACTTGCTTTAAAATTGTCTCTCACAATTGCCTTTTCTCCCACACAGTCTTGGAACAATTGCAAACACATAAGTTCACTCAAAGAATTTCCCATTGCCCAATTGTACAGCTCAAAGACGATGTAATTTAGCCTCCCCTGCAGCAAATGAAAACTGTTTCAATTAGCTTCCAAACGGCTTTCTCAGGATCTATTGACTGGCTGTTGCTTTGTTGTGTGTGTGTGTGTGTGTGTGTGTTTCCTATGTGAAGATGCACTAAGGGCGCTGAGGCGGGTTTTACATCTCCGAAGTTGTTTGTTTTTAACCATGTCCTCCTTGTCAACATGATGCTGATTTGCTGTGGATACATGAAAGTTTGAATGTAATGTTGGATGAAAATCCAAATGGTTATTCTGTCATCAATTCGGTCATATTTACTTTCTTAATGTGCATTCTTGGTTTACTGTAATATTATACATATTTTTCAACCCCCTCCCCTCTAACCACCTGGCTCCATTCTGTTATGAAAATGGCCATATGTGACACATCACATTTTTAAATATTCTATATTATAGAAGTACAGATTAATGTTTCTAAGATTCCAATAAATGCAATTTCGCATTAGTAGCAAGAACAAAACACATAAAAATGTGCACAGCAAGAAAGTAAAAAAACATAAATAACATAATAAAAAAATCTTGCTGCAAAAGCTTGTACCAAAACATTTGGTAATTACCTGGCATAGTAAGTAGTACTGATAATACAATAAGTAATGCTACGCTTGCTGATCAGTCTCAGACCATTTGCTCTTTGGCATTTTGACATTTAGATAGATGATTTCAGTTCTGCAGATTTATGTAACTGTCAAATATATATATTTGGCATATATCTAGATAAATATGTTGTTCTTGAAACATAAACTTGGTGCACATTTGTGTTGAACTTACTGCAGTGGTTAGCGTTATACTTGAGCAAAAGTGACCTCTGACTGCTAACAGTAAATTACTAGGTGACTTTAGAGAGATTAGAAGAGTGTGTAAGTGCAGCTCTAAGCTGCTAAGTGAGACCCCTAAGGTTAAATTACTGGGCCCTTATAAAATCTCCCAGAGAGAGACAGGAAATTACAGCAAATCAAATAACAGCTTAATTTTTGTCCCCGAATCAAACTGCAGATGCATAGCTAATCAAAAAATATTACATAAAAGTATTTTTTCTGCTCAACAAATTCAAAATAATGTCTAACTTTTCTCCTTGTTAATTGTAGCACACCTTCCAGCTGTCACACAAAAACGCATAGAGATGTATGATCATGTGTCCATATTTTAAAAATATGGTAGTAATATTTAATAAGATAATTATATAATAGGTCATATACTAGTGTGGACTAATTCTTTCAATTAGTCAGTCTCCCAATTAGACTTTGCAAAACATTTAATGTTACTTGAATTGGTGATATTTTAGTGCATTTCTATCTTTATATTGTGGAAGGCTATGTTTGGAAAATGTTTATAAAATGTTTTTACATATTATTTTATTTTCTTCCCTAATAAGGAAATACCTACATTTTTACAGCAAATGAAACATATAGAGAGTACATTTTCAGCACTTTAAAAATCTGCAATTAATTGCTATAAACTATGAAAAATTATACAATTAATCTTGATTAAAAAATGTAACTGACTGACAGCACTCATATATATGTTTATCCATCCATCCATCCATCTTCAACCGCTTATCCGAAGTCGGGTCGCGGGGGCAGCTGCTCCAGCAGGGGGCCCCAAAGTTCCCTATCCCGAGCTACATTTACCAGCTCTGACTGGGGGACCCTGAGGCGTTCCCAGGCCAGTGTGGAGATGTAATCTCTCCACCTAATCCTGGGTCTTCCCCGAGGCCTCCTCCCAGCTGGACGTGCCTGAAACACCTCCCTAGGGAGGCGGCCAGGGGGGCATCCTTACCAGATGCCCAAACCACCTCAACTGACTCCTTTTGACGAAAGGAGCAGCGGCTCTACTCCGAGCTCCTCACGGATGACTGAGCTCCTCACCCTATCTCTAAGGGAGAAGCCCGCCACCCTTCTGAGGAAGCCCATTTTGGCCGCTTGTACTCGTGACCTAGTTCTTTCGGTCATGACCCAGCCTTCATGACCATAGGTGAGGGTAGGAACAAAAATTGACCGGTAGATCGAGAGCTTTGCCTTTCGGCTCAGCTCCCTTTTCGTGACAACGGTGTTAAACATATATATGTTTATGTTATTTAATATTTGTGTGTGTGTGTGTATATATATATATATATATATATATATATATATACAGGTGAAACTCGAAAAATTAGAATATCGTGCAAAAGTTCATTAATTTCAGTAATTCAACTTAAAAGGTGAAACTAATATATTATATAGACTCATTACAAGCAAAGATATTTCAAGCCTTTATTTGATATCATTTTTATGATTATGGCTTACAGCTTATGAAAACCCCAAATTCAGAATCTCAGAAAATGTGAATATTGTGAAAAGGTTCAGTATTGTAGGCTCAAAGTGTCACACTCTAATCAGCTAAACACCTGCAAAGGGTTCCTGAGCCTTTAACCTGTTAACCTGCACCCCCACTCAGGGGCTCACAGCTGAAAATGACATACCTGAATTAAAATAAATATAGCTCCTGAGAACAGTGTACCACAGGCACAATTAAGGTCTCTTTGGAAAGAAGACACTTGGCACTCTACTAACAATAAATCAGAGTTGATAATGCTCAAACAAATAAAAAGTTATAAAAGTTGAAGTGCCTCATAAATAATGTGAACTTCAAAAAATGTTTTATTATTTCATGTACAAATATATAAAAATAGACCTGGAGGAATCCAATTAGGTAAAGGATTGAAAGCCACAAGTCTCATCAGTTTATATTTCAAATTTGAGGAAGATATAATGAAAAATGGGGTTCCTGCAAGCTTTTTTCCAAGACTATGTCAGTTCCCTTTCTCCCTCCCCTGCCCGAGGCACATCCCCAGAAATGACATCCCCAAACTAAAATAATTGTAGTTACTGAACAATTTGCTCTACATGCACAATTTAGACATATTTAAAAAGAAGACACTTTGGAGTTTATTACCCAAATGTAAAAGTTGAAAAAACTTACACCGAAAAACATTTATAGAATTTAAAGTGTCTTGAAGATAATTTGCACTGCAAGTAACATTGCATTATTTTATGAAAAAATAAATGAAAACAAACCTGGAGGAATCCAGTTAGGTAATTGATTGAAAGCCACAAGTCTCATCAGTTTATATTTCACATTTGAGGAAGATATTATGAAAAATGAGATTTCTGCAATATTTTTTCCAAGACTATGTCCAGGTACCAAGAAGCCTCCTTGGATACCTCAAAAAGCAACCTAATGACCAAATGTTATGAAGGGTACTGCAAGCTATTTTAGTCATCATATACACTGTTCCATGCTTTTCAGTTATAAAATAATCCACACAGCTGTTGCATGGGAAAGAATGGAAAGATAATTAGCACCGCATGTCAAGTAAATAATTCTGTATAGTTTTTATGTGGCTGGCCATTCAATCAACAATCAAACTGATGGGCAGTCGTTTAGACAGCATTCATAAATCAACAATCAAACTGATGGGCAGTCGTTTAGACAGCATTCATACTAAAGGTCGATCCATACAATCAAACTGATGGGCAGTCGTTTAGACACGTATAATGTGTGCATGTTACATAGCAACTCACCGATGTAAAATTGGACCATCTTTTCCGTCCTCAAGCATATCACCCTCGGCGCTGTCTTCACTCTCCTCAATTTCGTCATCAGCTGCTTCGAGTGATCGCAAATAAAACATCTTCAGCAGAAAAAAACTTCTTTTGGCGATCTATTTGATGAGATAATCCGTCCAGTAAGTAAGGCGAAAACAGATGTTGACTGGGGAACCGTCTTTTTACTATGGCTTGTTTGTTGTCAAATGGCGGGGTGTGGTCACAGCCTACGTCGCAGGTTAGCTCCTCAATAGAGAGTGGCTGATTCAAATAAATAAAAAAACATCTTGTTCGCGAGGAATTTAGACTTCCGGGTATCGTTGGAATCGTGCACTGCTTGGCTACATTTTCTATCAGTCATATAATTTCAATTCTTTCATTGGCTTTCGTTGTAAAGACAAAATAATAGGATCAGCATATCATGACATCAAAAAACTGACCGCAGTGTTTGGATATTTTGACCTATATATTGCCTATCTTTGTATTTGTGTGTGTGTGTGCGGTCTTAATTTGTTCATTACACTCTAAGCAACACACCCATATAACGTTCGGCTACCGGGAGTCTGTTTTTATGCATAATTTTATTGCATAACCGACAAGTATGATACTTCACCCTGAAGAAACTTCGATGTAAACAAAGGAATAACCATCGATGTTACAACGTTATTGTTTCTTTGGACTAAAAATGCTCTATGGGATGTTATTCAGTGGACCCTCACCTTTCCATTCAATCTGGAACTTTTAGCAGTGGATGCGTGTGTGGCTCGTTATTACGACACTACTGGTATGTACTCCGTTTTTGATTACGTGTGTTTTGATCTGTACTGCTTACATAAATGCAAGAAATACATTCGTTATAAGCTTTTCATCGAAAAACAGAGCTCTATCATCGATGCTTGAGGCTTACACCTTTAAAATGATATATAGTTTGCCAAGATTAATGATGTTCTTTCACGTTAAATCTATTCATAAACATTAAACTTGTGGGGGGAAAAAACTCTTCCGTGCGCTGGCGCTCTGGCAAAGGTTAACAGGTTAAATTGTCTCTCAGTCTGGTTCAGTTGAATTCACAATCATGGGGAAGACTGCTGACCTGACAGTTGTGCAGAAAACCATCATTGACACCCTCCACAAGGAGGGAAAGCCTCAAAAGGTAATTGCAAAAGAAGCTGGATGTTCTCAAAGTGCTGTATCAAAGCACATTAATAGAAAGTTAAGTGGAAGGGAAAAGTGTGGAAGAAAAAGGTGCACAAGCAGCAGGGATGACCGTAGCCTGGAGAGGATTGTCAGGAAAAGGCCATTCAAATGTGTGGGGAGCTTCACAAGGAGTGGACTGAGGCTGGAGTTACTGCATCAAGAGCCACCACACACAGACGGGTCCTGGACATGGGCTTCAAATGTCAAACGTCTTACCTGGGCTAAAGAAAAAAAGAACTGGTCTGTTGCTCAGTGGTCCAAAGTCCTCTTTTCTGATGAGAGCAAATTTTGCATCTCATTTGGAAACCAAGGTCCCAGAGTCTGGAGGAAGAATGGAGAGGCACACAATCCAAGATGCTTGAAGTCCAGTGTGAAGTTTCCACAGTCTGTGTTGGTTTGGGGAGCCATGTCATCGGCTGGTGTTGGTCCACTGTGCTTTATTAAGTCCAGAGTCAACGCAGCCGTCTACCGGGACATTTTAGAGCACTTCATGCTTCCTTCAGCAGACAAGATTTATGGAGATGCTGACTTCATTTTCCAGCAGGACTTGGCACCTGCCCACACTGCCAAAAGTATCAAAACCTGGTTCAGTGACCATGGTATTACTGTGCTTGATTGGCCAGCAAACTCGCCTGACCTGAACCCCATAGAGAATCTATGGGGCATTGCCAAGATAAAGATGAGAGACATGAGACCAAACAATGCAGAAGAGCTGAAGGCCACTATTGGAGCATCTTGGTCTTCCATAACACCTCAGCAGTGCCACAGGCTGATAGCATCCATGCCACGCCGCATTGAGGCAGTAATTAATGCAAAAGGGGCCCAAACCAAGTACTGAGTACATATGCATGATTATACTTTTCAGAGGGCCGACATTTCTGTATTTAAAATCCTTTTTTTTATTGATTTCATGTAATATTCTAATTTTCTGAGATTCTGAATTTGGGGTTTTCATAAGCTGTAAGCCATAATCATCAAAATTATATCAAATAAAGGCTTGAAATATCTTACTTTGCTTGTAATGAGTCTATATAATATATTAGTTTCACCTTTTAAGTTGAATTACTGAAATTAATGAACTTTTGCACGATATTCTAATTTTTCGAGTTTCACCTGTATAGTAAATAACATTTCAGCCACTGACTCATGCTGAATCGTATCCACATTCAGAATCAAATTATTTCTTTCCTCTAGTCAATTGCTTGGCTTGATAAGATATTCACTCATATTTGTAAAAATCATGATGATGGCTCTTTCACTTTCCACCCGGCATTAGTACAAATGTCAGATGTATAATAACCATTTTAAGGATGAGGTGAGCTGCACCTAAATATTGACTTATACACTCAATGCATAGTAATACTTTGAAGTAAAAGCACCACAGAGCCACGGTGTTACAGTTTGTAAGCGAAATCAAATATACAAATGGCTAACTTATAGTTATCTATGCACAATCAACTTGGATAGGAGTATTTTAACCTCCTGAGACCCAAGCGTGACTGCTGTGTGCCTTTTCCATTTCCCTTTTTGATTTGTAACTAGTAGCATTTAATAAGCCTAGCAAAATAAAAATATGTAGATACAATTTCTAGAGCAAATAGTTTCCCTAAAATTGTATGTACACATATGTGGACAGCGGGACTAAGTTGTGAAATATTAAATAATTTTAAGCTATAGAAAGTCTTTCATTATGTTTCTTGAAGTGTTGGCTGTTTTTTAGACGTTGTAGACATTACAATAGAAATTCATATAATTTATTCTGATTCAAAGTAATGGCCAGCATCATCCAATCAATGCCAACCATGTTAAAATTAAATTATACATCATAAATTCTGAATCTATGTACTGATTATCATTGTCCCTTGTCTGCCAAACATGTTGAGTGGTCCAAACGTCATCTGCAGCCTGAAACTGAACTTCTGGTTTGATTTTTATGAGTGAATGCACTTAGCTGCATAGAGAGCTTTAGGATACACCCTTGCTCCCTATTTAGTGAATGACTTAACCTCCAGTTTGCTGTCTGTCTGCACTGGTCTCAGAACAGTTTGAAATGCACCTTCCTTATTCTATGTAAAAAATGTTTAGCTTCTGGAGGAACCCATTGATTCTCAGATATATGTGAATATAGGAATGCATAATGCTAATGAATAGAAGCGTATTGTACAGTGAAACAAAATATAACAAAATTGATATTAAAATGAAGTGAAATGACCCACAGATATGTTAATGTTGAAAGTTTTTCTAAATAACTTACGTTTATTCCAATTTTTGAGGGAATAATGTCCAAAAATACACGTATGTGGGCATAATGTTTATCAGCGCACTGACGTTTGAAAAATAGATAGATTTTTTAAAGCAGCATATTAAAAAAACTAGACACGATACGCTTTACACCCAAATAAAATAAACAGTGGTTGGCTCTGCGCCCATAGAAGTCGACGTCATTGTAAAGCGATCAATGGAAAGGAGGAGGCGAGAACCGGCTTTTCAAATAATAGTTTAATGAGAAACTTAAAAGAAGACACAAACACACACATCACGGACATGTCCGTAAACGATCTCTCTCTCTCCCGCACGAATCCCTGCAGTCGACCTTTATCCCTCACGGAGGCTTAATTAGCCTAATACGGGAACGGGTGTGTAGGATCACGACCCAGCCCCGCCCTCCGCCCTGCCACAGTCATGTTGTTGTGTCACGTGACTCGTGCGCCAGAACCCTTAAATGACAGGCTACAGTCTTGTGAACAGTATTCAGTCATTTTAAATGATTTTAAATTATGAGTAATGAGTAAATACAACACCCACGCATGTGGATGCGGGGTCGCAAGAGGTTAACTACAGAATGTGAATTTAGCTTTTTGTTCTGAAAACCTAATATCCTATCTACCAGTTTAAATGTTATGAATATAGAACAGGCTTTTTAAATGATAATGGAAACTGATGTACGTACATATGACCTTATCTTCCCTTATCTTATCACAGGTAATAACTAACTCCACTTTTAACATGAAATTACCCTAATAGGTTAATCATAATGAACAGGGACTTCTCCTCAGCCAAACCATCAGGCAAGACCTATTCCCAGAGGATGCTCAATCAATTGCCTTGGAATTTGCATATTTTTTGTAATTATCTCATGACATTGATTTTGGGCTTGATATCTATTTGGAACGCTGCCATGAACAGAATGTTTCAAATATTCAGTTTGTCGCCTTGAAGCTTCTCCGCGAATACGCAAGAACATTCAAATTGAGCATTTATCTCTCTTTGGTAATTCCAAATATCCCCTGTATCACTACATTAGTATTTTATGCATGCAAGCTTTGTGGTTTTGGAGCCACAAAAGCCTAAGTTTATTTCCAGACAGGCTTCGTACTCGGAAGGGTGAAGATAAGCTAAACGTCTTTGATTTGACAGCATAACGCATATGAGGCAGGTCATGAATGGAGCAAGCAGGCATTTAAAGATGCATCACAGAATGGCCATGAGGTTAGGCAAGGTTCAAACAAAGCAATTTTTGTCCATAATGCTATAAATCAATAGGGACAGATGGTGGCTTGTTTTTTTTTGCAGAAATATAAATATATAACTGCTGGAGCTGCCACACTGCTGGGTGCCTATTAATACAGTGCTATTCGTTTGAAAGGGTTATCAAAAACAAGAATGGTTGGCTGTAGACCAGCACAAATGAGCTGTGCTTTGGAGTGCTGTGATTTTGGGCACCATGACTCACTACATAAGGTTCAACGCCAGCGTGTTGGAGACCGGATATAATTTAGCTTTGCATGTGCAACCTTAATAATCTCTTTCCCATATTAGAATTGCAATTAAATGAGGTCTCATTAGACAGCTTGTTTTTGTAGCATCTAACTTTAGCATTGGATTTGTGATTGTTTGTGAGGTCTTGTCGGGAAGATTTGGAAAAGGTGTAGGAGATATATAAATGGTAGTCAAAAACTGTTTATTCACATGAGCGCAAGAGACTGAATGAGAGCAAAAGAAGTGCTCTACTATTTAGGGATTTGGAAAATAACTTATTTTTAAGATCACCTAGTCGGTGGATTGCCAAATATATCTGAAGCAAGTATAATTAGGCTAGTTTCTGGTTCCCCTGACCCCATTTTTTTTTATTATTATTATAAGAGAGCTTGCATCACTGCCCCTCGAATGTATATGTATGATGCAAGTGTTGAATATGATGCAAAAGTTAATTGCCCTGTGGGGATTAATAAAGTTCTAATAATAATAATGTGTTTACTACGGTATTCAATGCAACACTGGTATTATACTTGTAAAGCGTTGATTGTTTTATATTTTACATCTGTTGTGTATGTAAATATATGTTAAATACCATGTTCACATTCATATGTATGTGCAATATGCAAGTATATCAAGTTTCAGCTTTTAGCAAATGCTTTTATCCAAAGTGTATGAATTTATACCCATTACAGGGACAGTCCTCATGAGGCAACCTGAGGTTAGATACCTAGTTTACAGCAAGGGCGCAATGGTTATAGCTCCTGGACCACTTCTTAGTGTGCAACTTTTCTTTATTTAGTACCTCTCACCACTCTGAACAACTAGTATATGAACATTCTGTAGAGTAAAATATAGAGTCATAACTCATAAACGTATAATAATGTTTTGTTGTTGCAAAAACATTTGATCCTAGCTTTATTGAATGTATAGGTACAGTCAGGGCTAGACTGGTAATCTGGCATACCGGGTATTTTCCCGGTGGGCCGACGCACTTTTGGGCCAATCAGTGGCGTAATGGTCATCGGGAGAACCGTGCGGGCCGGTGGTTCTGTAGCGAAACTTGCCGAATGGGCCGCGATAGGTTAGTAATGATTTTATCACACTAAAATCATGTTAACACACATACTATTTAATTCTTGTATATCTTGTATTTTAATGTTCAGAAACTGACCCCATGAATTTCCATTGTAACTGCCTCACTAACCAAGATTTGTGCTTTTTTTAAAGAAAAGGAGGGGCAAATGAATGTTTGTGATAATCAATATTATGCCACAAATGCTGTCAGTTGAGCTTTACCTGTATTGAATCCGGAATAATCCTTTAAAATAGCATAATGTGTTTCAATGTTCAATTTATTTAAATGTGCTTAACCTTGTCAAATATAAAAAAATAATAATATAATTATTTTGCTAAGGCAAATACAGAACAGATGCTTTGCCATTTACCAAATTGTATTTTTTTATTAGTTTTTAAAGTTCATACTCCACAATAAATTTGATGAATTCACATTTATTTTTAAATTTATTATGACATTCTTAATGCTTTTATTATTTTTAGATGACATAATTCAATTTGGGGCAGTGGTGGCTCAGTGGTTGAGGCTCAGGGTTACTGACCAGAAGGTTGGGGGTTCAAGCCCCAGCACCACCAAGATGCTACTGTTGGGCCCTTGAGCAAGGCCCTTAACTCCAGGTTGCTCCGGGGTGATTGTCCCTGTAATAAGTGCACTGTAAGTTGCTTTGGATAAAAGCATCTGCCAAATGCATAAATGTAAATGTAAAATGTAAATTTAATGGAAATTTGTCATACAATTAAAACATGTGAATCTTAAAAACAATGCTAAAATATTATGACAAAGAAGCGTTTTTGCGTTCAAACACAGCTAGAAGGGAGCGCAATGGAATTTAACAGAATACAGAGGTCTGAAGATGGATTTTTAGAATTTTTTACTATTTCTAACGTGACGGTGTCTTGAAAACACAATTTTCAGGATGCTCAAAAAACAACACGAGATGCCAGGTAATGCCCAAAAAGGTACTAATGAGCATGGCTGCAGTGGTGGTGCTTTTAAAGGGATGAATTTAAATACATAACTGTTTTGAGAGTGGGTTTTTTGTCTAAAAAAACTAAATATAGCACTTTCGCTAAAAATATAAAAAATATATTTTTTTATTACAGTGTCTAAAAAGCTAAATATAGCACTTCCACTAAAAATATAAAAATTATATTTTTTATTACAGTGTCTAAACAGCAAAACATAGCACTTCCGCTAAAAATATAAAAACACAATTTTTTAAAACATTTTTTTATACCGTGTCTAAAAGCGAAATATAGCACTTCCGCTAAAAATATAAAAAACTAAAAGGTAAAAAACTAAATTTATATTGACTAGCTGGTTGTTAGATATGGAAGTTAAAAAAAAAAATTCTCCTCAAGAGGACAGTTAGCATGTGGTGCCAATTTTGGCCACCAGGTGCCAGTAATCATGAAATCTAATGCTTATAAGGCGCTTACCACATGCTAATTGTTAGCTGGGAAACATTCTCATGTGTTGCCTCTTGAGGAGAAATTATCATTATTCTTATTATTATTTTGAAGAAAAAAAAAGATGGGAAAATATTCAGAGAGAAAAAATCTTTTCACAGTGTGGTTCAATGCTTCCATAGTTAGAATTGTCTGTTTGTAGGCATCTGAATCAATTAGCATACAGTATTTTTCTCTCGAATCATATCAGCAGATTTGTAAAGTCCCACTTCAGTGCCTATATAATACCAAGATATGCCAACTACTGGATTTGGACAAGTAGGTCTTCAGTTCGTTTATCGCTGGACCCCAGTCCAGTTTGGCTGTTTCTATTTATGTGGTTAACATGACACATTGGGTAGGGAAACTGGTTCAGTTCAAAGGGACAAACCTCACTCTGCTAGACCTAGATCTGCCTGGAGTCCCAGGGTCTGTTGTGCACCTTCATGCAAGTAAGACCTCCTAAAATGTCTAGGAAAGAGTAATGGGCACTGCTTCAAAGAGTGCTGGCTTGTTTTGACCTGTAATGAATTCCTTGACTAGGCAGGAGACTGGCAACCAGACCTACGAGAGAAGAAGAATCTGTCTCAATACCGCTGAGTTAATAAGTCTACTGCGGTTCCGCGATGACCAAATATAGGCTCCAAAAGGTTAACCTGACCCAATGATTTCCAAAAGGGAAAAAAGGTCAAAGCTCTATGCTTGAGGAACAGAAAATTCGGGTACTTACATAACCAGTTTGCTCATGTCTTGAGATCTATCAAAGTCCAATTACAAAAATGGACATGCTTCATAAATAATGATTGTGACAATGGCTAGAAAACTATTCATAACAAAATGGACAACCGCCGGTGGTAAAGACTCATAAATAAAAATAAATAGAACACTTTATTTTAGGTGTGTTTAACTACTATGTACTTAAGCATTTGATACAATGTACTTATTATGTACATACGTATTGTTGCATTGTACTTACATTTGAAGATCCTGCATTTAATTGCATCTGTAGTTACACTGTTAAAATAGTCTCTAACCCTAAACCTAACCCTACCACGGTTCCCTAACCTTTTCCTAATATTAACCCTAATTTATTGGATCCCCAAATTTAGTTTCTAAATTTAGCTCTAACCTTTTTTTAATTTCTATTTGTCCCCTTTTCACCTCACAATTATCTTATCTTATCCTTTACCTCTGTGGAATTTATCCTCATATCCATATAGAAGGTAATATAAATGCTATTCATTTGAAAGGGTTATCAAAAACAAGAATGGTTGGCTGTAGACCAGCAAAAATGGGCTGTGTTACAACATGGAGCCCTGATTAGAAGTGTGAATGTTAGATGCTTATCCACTTGTTCTGTAGCTCCATCAATTTTTGCATCCATCCTAATGAGTTTTCCCACTAGCACCAAGTTTACCAGTGAAGCTCCAATGTTCAGTTTTGGTCTCATCATACTATAGAATCATCAATCAAAATAGTGAGTCTCCATGACACCTTTCGGAAACATCAACTGAGATGTAATAGGCTGCCTGGGCATTACAGTTATTATGCTCAGATTTATCGTTGTTCCATTTTCTATCATTTTTAATGATGTGTTTCAGGGTGCTTCCAGCTATATCAGATGGAAATTCTTATATTGCCTTTATCAGCATTTCTTCCAAGAATATATTCTCGAATCTGCACTTTTCGGCCTAGTGTAATGTTAAGCATATAGACTTTATATGCTTATATTTACAGTGTATATATATATATATATATATATATATATATATATATATATATAGGGCTGTCAATCGATTACAATTTTTATTCAAATTAATTACATGATATCCGGATTAATTAATTGAGATTAATCGCATAGTGTAATGTTAAGCATATAGACTTTATATGCTTATATTTACAGTATATATATATATATATAGGGCTGTCAATCGATTCAAATTTTTAATCAAATTAATTACATGATATCTGGATTAATTAACTGAGATTAATCGCATTTAATCGCATATACAAATATTTGCTGAGAAATCCCTCATATAACAATAATCCAATATACAATGAAATAATTATACATAGTTAGCTTTAAATATATATATATATATATATATATATATATATATATATATATATATATATATATATATATATATATATATATATATATATATATATAATATTCAGATAAATTAAATGCATTACATTCTTGTGGCAGAAGAGTTAATCATTGATAAGATAATACAAAAGAAACTTTAGAATACAATGTATTGTTTACTACCATATTATTGATCATAAGTCAATCATTGACACACAGTTCACAGCAATCCATTTCACAAGTGAATTTGTCAATCAGTTCAACATTTATTATGAGGGCTTGTTTAAGGACCCGTCAATTTCAACAAGCATCAGACATGCTTGTGTAGCATCTCGGGTGCGTTGTGTCATAAACATAAATTATTTAGGTCACTGTGTCAAGTTAAATATAGTTTAATACTCAATCTTTAAACACATCTTGAGATCCCTTAGATCGGATTTGCGCTCCATCAAGTGTTTTGAATGCAAGAACGTAACGAAAGTCTGTTTTGTGCTGTGTGGTTGTTTTCTTCACTGTATAAACTGCGCGTTGCCACACAGCTGAAATTTCAATTACTGCCTTCTGGAGTAAACAGGTGGTACTACAAGCATTTCTCAGGAATCTTCCTTATTACAATCCGGGGGCAGTGCGATTAATTACATTCATTTTTTTAATGCGTTATTTTTAATAAAAGTAATTGTTAAATCGACAGCCCTATATATATATATATATATATATATATATATATATATATATATATATATATATATATATACACTGTTATTTATAGGTATGTGTTTGAGTAAAATGAACATTTTAGTTTTATTCTAAAAGTACTGACAACATTTCTCCCACATTTCAAATGAAAATATTGTCATTTAGAACATTTATTTGCAGAAAATGACATAATTTTTAAACAACACAATACTAATGTTTTAACTTAATGTTTTAGAAATCATTTGGTGGGATAACACTGATTTTCAATCATAGCTTTCATGCGTCTTGGCATGTTCATTACCAGTATTTCACAATACTGTTGAGGGACTTTATGCCACTCAATGTGCAAAAATTCAAGCAGCTCAGCTTTGAGGTAGGATACTCAATCCATTGTCTTGGAATTTGCATACTGTTTGTAATTATCGCATGACATTTATTTTGGGCTTGATATCTAATTGGAAAGCTGCCGTTAACAGCATGTTTCAAATATTCTGTTCGCAGCCTTGAAGCTTCTCAGTGAATATGCAAGAACATTCAAATTCTTATTCATCTCTTCTTGGTAATTCCAAATATCCCCTGTATCACTACATTAGTATTTTATGCATGCAAGGTTTGTGGTTTTGGAGCCACAAAAGCCTAAGTTTATTTCAAAACAGGCCTCGTACTCGGAAGGGTAAAGATAAGCTAAACGTCTTTGATTATGAAGCAGGCATTTAAAGATGCATCACAGAATGGCCATGAGGTTAGGCAAGGTTCAAACAAAGCAATTGTTATTTATACCCATAAATCATAATGCTATAAATCAATAGGGACAGATGGTGGCTTGTTTTATTTTTTTTTTTGCAGAAATATAAATATATAACTGCTAGAGCTGTCACGCTGCTGGGTGCCTATTAATATGGCGCTATTCGTTTGAAAGGGTTATCAAAAACAAGAATGGTTGGCTGTAGACCAGCACAAATGGGCTGTGCTTTGGAGTGCTGTGATATTGGGCACCATGACTCACTACATAAGGTTCAACGCCAGCATGTTGGAGACTGGGTAGAATTTAGCTTTGCATGTGCAACCTTAATAATCTCTTTCCCATATTAGAATTGCAATTAAATGAGGTCTCATTAGACAGCTTGTTTTTGTAGCATCTAACTTTAGCATTGGATTTGTGATTGATTGTGAGGTCTTGTCAGGAAGATTTGGAAAAGGTGTAGGAGATATATAAATGGTAGTCAAAAGCTGTTTATTCACAGGAGCACACACGAAGTGCTCTTCTATTTAGGGATTTGGAAAATAGCATATTTTCAAGATCACCGAGTCGGTGAGTTACCAAATCTGCCTGAAGGAAGTATAATTAGGCTAGTTTCGGGTTTACCTTACCCCAGATGTACAAATTTCTTCACGTTTATAAATTCCTGGCGATAGTAATTTATAAACAATGGTTTATATTACACAAGTCCAATCTGAATGGACTTTGTTTTGTCATGGACATGTCATATGATTTGTGATGCAATGAACAAAATAAATAAATACAAATAACGAAACAGAAATAAATGGACACTCTGTAGCACCCCCTGATATAGACGTAACCAGAGTTTCACTGTGTTGAGCAAACACACCTGCAGAGTGGCACACTCAGTCAACCAATACACTTGAATTTTACTACAGAGACTGCTGTAAAACACTGATTACCGAGGTGGCTTGCATGACGAAGACATAAAGACTGGTATGTAGCCAATGTACTAGAAACTAAACAAGTCAGTTTCGCATTGCACAGGACCTGACAACTGGTAAAATCGCAAGTAGCGTTTGAGCAGCCAAGACGGTGCTCGCATTGCAGTTTCATCGTAGACAAGATCTTCATTGCGTCCAGTCACCCACATCATGTATCTCACAGTTTACTAAAACAATATTTAAAAATACAAATTCAGACAAATATTATTACTATTGGGCTATTAAGTCTTTTTAGGCATAATGTATCCACACATATATGTGTGATCCACGCAGTGTTGTCAACTTAAACTGGTCCTTGATGAATTAACTAACTTTTAAAATAGTCAGGAAAAGAAAAATTGTTATTGCTAAAGCAGACTGCAACTCTGAAAAAAACTATTTATTGTTATTCTATTTTAAAAGCATTGACAAACTGCTTAAAATATTAATAATTAAGCACAATTAAATATGTTACGATGAGTAGGTAAAGGCTACTGATGGTGAGGATCTAAATGCAGTTGATTTTTATTAAACGTGAAAACAGACAAAACAGGAACAAACGAAAAATCCACGATGGGAAAATAAAATTAAAAGCACAAAAACATCAAGGGACCACGAAAGGGGAGAACAGGTTGAACAGGGCGAAGAACAAACATCCATACACATCAACAGTCGACAGGGGAATGAAGAAACAGCAGGGTTTAAATACACAGGAGACATGATAATGACAAAACAAGACACAGGTGAGAACAATGATGCAAAGATGGCAGTGATGAGATCAGGGAATTGTGGGAAGTGTAGTTTTTAGACAGACAAGTGAAACACGGGGCAGACAACAAGGAAAACGTGACATGGAATATGATCAGTGATGAGTGAAACAGAAAACACGGGGCAGACAACAAGGGAATCGTGACGATATTAAGTTGTTTTGGGCAGCGACATTTTTGTTTATAATTTCATTATAGATTGGGTGACCAGACTTCCCGGTTTATTGCACAGGACAGAACTGTTTTTTTCTTTACTTTTTCTCACTGTGGTCACTGGTATCGTTTGCAGAGAAGAAAATCAATATTGTTGCATCACACGTTGATTTGACAATACATTCATTATAGTCTTCAGCAAATCAGCTGAAATGTGTCTGGTTACCATGGCAATGATGACATTCGCTCTGTTAAGTCAGCGCAAATGCCCAAAATTATGAAAACATTTGTTTTCAACAACAAGCTGAAAGAAGCCGATCCATGTAATGTAAGTAGGGTGTTTTCTGAAATTAATTTTCCCCACGAGCACGGAGGTAAATCAGACAAGTGTCACATTCAGACAGATACACTGTACATTTAACAAGCACTTATAGGAATATTCCGGGTTCAACACTATTTGACAACATTCTGTCTATAATTACATTTTGTGTTTCCGGGAAGAAAGATAGACAAATTGTTTGGAATTTATGAGGGTGAGTAACAAATTACAATAATTTTGTTTTCCATGAACTATCCCTTTAATTCCTGCATCCAGTGCCTATAAAATGTATTGACCCCCTTAGAACATTTAACATGATTATGTTACAACATGGAGCCCTGATTAGAAGTGTGAATGTTAGATGCTTATCCACTTGTTCTGTAGCTCCATCAATTTTTGCATCCATCCCAATGAGTTTTCCCACTTGCACCAAGTTTACCAGTGAAGCTCCAATGTTCAGTTTTGGTCTCATCATACTATAGAATCATCAATCAAAATAGTGAGTCTCCATGACACCTTTCGGAAACATCAACTGAGATGTAATAGGCTGCCTGGGCATTACAGTTATTATGCTCAGATTTATCGTTGTTCCATTTTCTATCATTTTTAATGATGTGTTTCAGGGTGCTTCCAGCTATATCAGATGGAAATTCTTATATTGCCTTTATCAGCATTTCTTCCAAGAATATATTCTCAAATCTGCACTTTTCGGCCTAGTGTAATGTTAAGCAGATATATTTGATATGCTTAAATATATCCGGCCATTCATGTGGACGTCAAATTGACACGTGACGTGCCACCTTCCTAAACATCGTTGCAGACCAGGTACACCCCTTCATGGCAATGGCCTTACCTGATTGCTATGGCTTCTTTCAGCAGGATAATGTGCCCTGCCACACTGCACTCATTGTTGGGAATGGTTTCAGGAACATGATAAATAGTTCAAGGTGTTGTCCTGGCCTCCAAATTCCCCAGATCTCAGTTCGATTTAACATCTGTGCAATGTGCTGGACAAACAAATCCGAACCACGGCGGCTCCACCTTTCAATTTACAGGACTTGAAGAACCTGCTGCTAATGTCTTGGTGCCAAATACCACAGGATGCCTTCAGGTGTCTTGTAGAGTCCATGCCTCGGTGGGTCGGCACTGATTTTGCTGCACGTGAAGGACCAACAGCATTTTGGCAGGTGGTAATTTCTTTTATATCATCAATATATATTATAACGCGTATATCGATTTAACGCGTTAATTCAGTGCGATTAATAAAAAAAATAAATAACGCGTTCAAAATATTAACACAATTAATCGCATGCCCTCTGACCATAATAAGGAAGATTCCTGAGAAATGCAAGCTTGTAGTACCACCTGTTTACTCTAGAGGGCAGTAAGTGAAATTTCAGCTGTATGATTTCGCAACGCATGATTTCAGCTGTATGATTTCGATCGCAACGCGCAGTTTATACAGTGAAGAAAACACTTCAGTAGGCAGCACAACACAAACATGCATTACGTCCTTGCATTCAAAACACTTGATGGAGCGCAAATCCGAACTAAGGGATCTCAAGATGTGTTTTAAGATTGAGTATTAAACTATATTTAACTTGACACAGTGACCTAAACATTTTATGTTTATGACACAACGCACCCAAGACGCTACACAAGCATGTCTGTCGTAGGTGTAAATTGACGGGTCCTTAAACAAGCCCTCATAATAAATCTCGAAATGATTGACAAATTAATTTGTGAAATGGATTGCTGTGAACTGTATGCCAATGACTGACTTATGATCAAAAATATGGTAGTAAACAATACATTGTATTCTAAAGCCACTTTTTGTATGGTCTTATCAATGATTAACTCTTCTGCTACAGGAATGAAATGCATTTTAATTATCTGAATATTTTTTAATATTTAAAGATAACTATGTATAATTATATAATGATATAAATATGTATAATCGTTATATATTGAATTATTGTTATATGATGGGCTTTCTCAGCAAATATTTGTATTTGTAATTAATCGGGACACCATGTAATTAATTTGATTACAAATGTTAATCGATTGACAGCCCTAATATATATATATATATACATATATACAGCTCTGGAAAACTTAAGAGACCACTGTAATCTTATCAGTTTGTCTGGATTTACTATTTTATGTATGAGTTTGAGTAAAATTGTTATGCTCTCTACCAGACTTTCACATTGATGTTGGGTGAATTTATGCCCCTCCTGGTGCAAAAATTCAAGCAGCTCAGTTTTTATTTTGATTACATGTAGCCATCCATCTTCCTCTTGATCACATTCCAGAGGTTTTCAATGTGTCTGGAGACTGGGCTGGCCATGACAGGTTCTTAATCCGGTAGTCCTCCATCCACACCTTATTAGACCTGGCTATGTGGCATGGAGCATTGTCCTCAGAGTTGGGAAACATTGTCAGAGTAGAAGGAAGCAAGTTTCCTTCCAGGATAACATTGTATGTGGTTTGATTCATGCATCCTTCCTAAAGATGAATCTGCCCAATTCCAGCCTTGCTGAAGCACCCCCAGATCATCATCGATCGTTCACCAAATTTAACATTGGGTGCGTGACACTGTGGCTTGAAGCCCTCTCCAGGCCTCTGTCTAATCATTATGCAATCAGGTTGAGGATCATTGAAGCTTCAGCAAGGCTGGAACCGGGCAGATTCGTCTTTATGAAGGACGCATGAATCAAGCCACATATTTTGTGTACAAATACAATTTTCGGCCTGAAGATACTCTTGCTTTAACAAAAGTGCTCCATAATCGTATTTCTCACTTTAAATGATTATTTGGTAAATTGATTAAAAATGATAAATTGGGTGCCTTGAGACAGGTGAGGTGAGGAATGTGGATTAAAGGCCAGCACCTTGGACAGTTCTCACTTGATTCTGTGCCTGCCTGGTGGTCAAAATTAATCTATTTTGTGACACTGTGCTCACCTGAATTAAAGCTCTGAGAAGTGAAATTACTCCTGAAGAATAGCTATTGTCTGACCTACAAGCCCATTTCTATCTAATTATGAAAAGCCTCATTAATAGCCAACAAATATCCATTAAACTCTATTTATTATTTTCTGAGTGTATATTGTTGACTGCTTGTTATTATTAGGGGTCAAGCCTCGAACAGGCTGTAGCCCTTATTGCATCCATTAGTTTTCTGTATTATTATTATTATTATTCTGTCTGGGAGTCTAAGGCAGCCCCCCATAGAACCATATGTAGGAAATGTATACAGTTTGGCACACTGATAGGGGTGGTCATGAATCGCCCCCATACCAGATTTGGGGCCTCTAGGACATACTCTATAGCGCCACCACCATGTCAAAAATTAACTTTTGTTTTGGGCGTATATTTTGAACCATTTGTCCTAAAGACATAGTACTTTGTTTTCAGATTACTCTCCTCCTGATGATTCCAATGCACCCCTTACATTAAACCTATCCCAATTAATCAAATTACTGTTGCTCAAATTTTATCTTTTGAATGCTTTGTCAGATTTTAATGAAAATTGGCATGCGTATTCGACATTAATTACTTAGGGTACCTGAGCTGTTAGAAGACAGCACACCTATAGTTAAAAGATAACCCACACTTGCGTGTTGTCTCTTAACTCAACTTTTCTCTTTGCCACCCATTGAGCATATCAGCTGAGTGGCACAGTGTGTTAAGCACTGGACTATAGTTCCAAAAATCATCGGTTTGAATCTTCACCTAGGCAGGTCATCCCATTTGATTTCTCTCTAACTGGAGCTCTTTGTACTGTGCTTACTGAATAGTTGCAGGGCTAATTGAATTTTTATTTTCATATTTGTTGAAAAGTTACATCAATATGAATTTAGTATTCAAGCAGATAAAATAAGAAAAAAATATATACATATATATTTTTAATTATAAACACAGCAAAAAAAGAAACGTCCTCTCACTTTCAACTGATTTTATTTTCAGTAAACTTAAGATGTGTAAATATTTGTATGAACATAAAGACAAGTTTCTAAACTGAACAAGTTTCACAGACATGTGACTAACAGAAATTGAATAATGTGTCCCTGAACAAAGGGGAGGGGGTCAAAAGTAACAGTCAGTATCTGGTGTGGCCACCAGCTGCATGAAGTACAGCAGTGCAACTCCTCCTCATGGACTGCACCAGATTTGCCAGTTCTTGCTGTGAGATGTTACCCCACTCTTCCACCAAGGCACTTGCGAGTTCCCGGACATTTCTGGGGGAATGGCCCTAGCCCTCACCCTCCGATCCAACGGGTCTCAGATATGCTCAATGGGATTGTGATCCAGGCTTTTCGCTGGCCATGGCAGAACACTGACATTCCTGTCTTGCAGGAAATCACGCACAGAACAAGTAGAATGGCAGGTGGCATTGTCATGCTTGAGGATCATGTCAGGATGAGCCTGCAGGAAGGGTACCATATGAGGGAGGGGGATGTCTTCCCTGTAACACACAATGTTGAGATTGCCAGCAGTGACAACAAGCTCAGTCCGATGACGCTGTGACACACCGCCCCAGACAATGACGGACCCTCCACCTCCAAATCGATCCCGCTCCAGAGTACAGACCTCGGTATAATGCTCATTCCTTTGATGATATATGTGAGTCCGACCATCACCCCTGTTGAGGAAAAACCACGACTCGTCAGTGAAAGTCACTTTTTGCCAGTCCTGTCTGGTCCAGCGAAAGTGTGTTTGTGCCCATAGGCGACATTGTTGCCAGTGATGTATGGTAAGGACCTGCCTTACAACAGGCCTACAAGCCCTCAGTCCAGCCTCTCTCAGCCTATTGCAGACAGTCTGAGCACTGATAGAGGGATTGCGCAACCCTGATGTAACTCAGGCAGATGTTGTTGCCATCCAGTACCTGTCCCGCAGGTGTGATATTCAGCATTTCACAGCTGTGACAGCTGAATTGTGTGCGACAATGAATGAGAAGGAAATATAGACATTTTGAGTGAGCAGAATAACAAAAACTTTTCTATGAAATGTGATAAATAACTTAAACGTAAAATATATATTTAATATTTTAGATTAAGTAATCAGAATAGTAATCTGATTACATTTTATATATTTTAATTTGTAATTTGTATTAGATTACTTATTTTTAGAAAATTACCCAACACTGATGATTAGTCGAAACATCAGCACAGAAAATATTTAATGTGGAAAGGGAACTGAATTTAAATTCTGAATTATAAAGATTATTGTACATTTTATAATCAGTTCCTGTTCCTGTCCATTACTTTGGTTGGACAAGCAGTGTTAAAGCACATAAAAATAAACACCAAATGTAAAATTAAACACTGGTTAAAAAGCATTGACATGCAACATTTGATCCTGCTTAGGCTTCTTTTGAAGCTATTTCATTCCCAGAGCAAAAATTAAATGTTCAATTTCCATTATATTAACTTCTTGTTAATAAAACGGTTGTACAAAAGCAATATCATGCTCACAATTGTGCTGTTGTACTGAACATCAGCACTCTTGTTCATTTGATATTGCTTAACTACTGTAAAACACTATATGTGATAGCGCTATTCAGCAGTACTAAAAATAATATTTGTAAAGATGGAAGTTTATGCAACAAATATGTTTGAAAAAACATTTTGCCAACATAGAATATTCTAAGCTTACTTCAAAGGCACATTGTCCTTGGAGACAGGCAGGTTGTGGTGGATCCTACCACCTGCCTAGTCCTGTGTTTCCCTGTCACTCCTGCTATATTGTGTTGTTTTCCTCTGCTGTATTGTGTATGGTGTTCTCTGCCCTGCCTGTTTCTGTTCCCTGTTGTCCCCTGGCTCTCTCTGATTATCAGTTCTTTGCCTCACCTGCCCCTGTCATAAACCTCCTAATTTCCTTCCATTTTTATACCACTCCTGTGCTCTGTCATGTACTGGATTCTTTCTCTTGGTTTCCTTCCAGTATGCCCTGTTCCCCAAGTTTGAGTTTGGTTTGTTGCGTTCTCTGATTTGTATTGTAATCTTGTGCTTTCTGCTAGTTTTTACGTCGTATTATTTTCTTTTTTGGATATACACTCTCATGGGTTTTGTTTCTTTATGTACTGTATATCAATTCAATAAATACTTTTGCATTTAAGTCTGCATTTGGGTTCTAGGTTCTTTTTTTGTTGTTGCCTGTAAACATGCCTAGAGTGGCTGAAAGGGAATTCTTGAGACATGATTTAAGTGCATTTCTCCTGCTGGTAAAAATGGTGATGAATTTAAAGCAGTCTGGCTGTAGACTAGCTGCATTTCTCCAAACATAAATGGATCTACCACAATGACAAAATTTAGAACTTTGGATGGAAATATACAGTATATCGAGTCTCCACATGGCCACCAAGGCTAATAAGGTAGCAAAGTCCATAAACCACAGTTGCTTAGAAGAAGGCTTAACTGAACCCAGTGTGGTCAAATACCGCAGATAAGCAAAAGGGAAAAATATATCTTAAGTGCTAGTGCTTGTTTATGTTTGTGTAATAAGTGTTTAGAATAAAATCTAGCAAATCTTGAGACTGTACTAAGAGCTGTAACTATGCATTAAGACCAGTAAAAACAACTTGATGAAGTACTTCATTACTAACTGCGCTTTTACAGACAAACCCTGTAATTTATTCAAATCCAACTGTTCAGTTGAGTAAGGTAACTTGTAGGCTATAACTGCAGGGTCATGCAAATTACTAATTTTAACATCTTTAAACTTTAAAATGAGCTTGAGTGAAAGATGGGTATGAATGATTAAATGTAGGGATGTCCCAATAAAAACGTTTTTGTCAAATAAAGTTCAAATAAAAGTGCAATTAAAAGTACTGCACAATATCACAGATGTGAGATATTGCTTAAATATAATAAAGTGACTATTGAAATATTGTTTTTATTATTAGTAGTTTATTGCAGTGACTATTACATACACTGTAGTGATCTATTTCTGTAGTACTTTTTTCTATTTTAATTGAGCTTTTATTTTGGCAGAACTTTTATTTTGAAGGGTTTCTGTTTTATGATGGTAGCTTTTTAATCCGGAAAAGCTGGGCACTACGTGACTTAAAATGATGATTTAACAGCAAAAGGCTGCTGTTAAATTTAATATGTAGTCTGTATGTGCCTCTCTATACAAAGTGAACTGCCGCTCTGCTCGTTGTCACGTGCTACAAACAGAGCGCGCAATGCCCACGATGGTGTTTTCTGTGTATAAGCCAAAGATCTCTAAAAGGTATGAGCACTTTGTGCCTTTATGTCTGCACAAGAATGGCTCCACACATTCACAAGCACTCACATTTGAAGCACGCAGCACATGCAAACTATATATTTATCTCATTAAATCACAGCCTTTGTGGTTTAATAATCACACTGACATAATATGATTTTAATTTGTGCGCTGAATATTCATGGTATGACATTCGTACATCAGATGGTATCAGTTTGTGATATCGGAGCATTTTGACCAGCACAAGTACAAGTACATGAGTGCAGTAATGGACCCGATTCCGGGTTAAATGCACTTTTTGCATTCTAGGCTTTCTTAAGCATTGGTTCTCTACTGGTTTTGCTTCAGGAGTCAGATTATTTTGACATCCAGTGGTGCTCCAACACACCAAGGAAATTGGCATGTTGATTCTGAAAGTTCATATACCCTGAAATCATCCCCATTCTGCTGAATTACTGATGAGTGTCATGCCCCTTTAGACATTTCGGCATATCTTTAGATGACAACACATTTCAGCACAACTGAGACTGATCACACAGTGAAATTGGAAACAGTAGGATGAATTTTCTTTAGCTAAAATAGGTCTGTGCTTACCGAAATATGAAACACTGCCTCCACTGAACAAAGTGCTAAGTGTATTTGGGTATATGGGCACGTGTGAGCTCCATTTTCTGGGTGTAATGTCCATGGAGGGGTGCCAAAACTGAGTTGTGATGCAAATTCTTTACAGCTGTTTAGGCTGTAATACAATGAAGAGGAATGCAAATTGAATAACCTGCACCCCCAACCCAAACCCCAAACCTAAGCCTAAGGATAAAAAGGATTAAAAATGCAATGTTAGAGGGAAAAATTTACTTTTTCTACTATAATTACTTTCTGATTTCAACCCAGGATCTGAACAGAGGTTTCCCATGCTACTGATGCAACATGCTTCCAGTCGCACCACAGGGAAAGATAAACATGCTGGAGCCAATGAAAAATGTCTGATTGGAGATGCCACTTGTCGGTGTGTCTGCATGAGTCTTTGACCGATCCTAGAGTACTGCAACTCAACACGGAAACAACATGCTGACTTCCCAAAAAAGGTTCTGGTTCCATGGGAACCAGGAAGTAATCACATTCGCTTAAACAATGGTAAGTTTGGTTTAAAGGTTGCGTTTTCACTCTAAAATAAATGTTTACACCACTGATGGTTAGGTTTTGGGTTAGCGTTTGCCTTTAAAACTACATTTACATTACATTTATGCATTTGGCAGACGCTTTTATCTAAAGCAACTTACAGTGCACTTATTACAGGGACAATCCCCCTGGAGCAACCTGGAGTTAAGTGCCTTGCTCAAGGACACAATGGTGGTATCTATGGGGATCGAACCAGTGACCTTCTGATAAACAGTTATGTGTTTAGCCCACTACGCCACCACCACTCCACAACTAATAATACAACTCATGTTTGGTGCCACTCTGTGGACATTTTTACCCAAAAACTGGAGCACATACTGTATGTGCCATACGTTCAATGACACTTCTAGCTTCGGCCACTGGGGGCAGTGATTCCAGCTTCGTTAAGCACAGACCAATTTAAGCAGTAAAACATTCAACCTACTTTTCCCAAATTCACAGTGTGATCAGTCTGATGCAGTACAGAACCAAATTTTTTAATTGAAAGGTCAACAAAATGTTGTTAAAACCAAACAGTGAAATGTATTAATTTACTTATATTGGTTTCTAAATGTCTCTTTGCGATGGTGTCATATCTTCTGCAGCAAATAATTAACATGATTACATGGGAAGTTGTTGACAAGCTGACTGACTCTATGACAAGAGGTATCTCCTAGCAGACATTTTTGCATCGGCTCCTGTGTGTTTACATTCCTTTGTGGCATGATCAGAAGTGTTACATCAGCAGTGTGGGAGACCAGGTTCAGATCCCGAGTTGACTTGAAACTAGGAAGAAATAGTGTTTGCATAAGGAGTGATGAGCGCAAATCAGAGGTTGCAATTTTCACTCTAAAATTAAATTTTTTACACCACTGATGGTTAGGTTTGGGGTTGGGGGGCACACCCTGTATTACATTCTGTACAGTGTTGGGTGTAATGCATTACTAAGTAATTAATTACTGAAATAAAACTACTTTTTCATTGTAAAAAAGTAAAGTAAGTGATTGCTCTTAATTTTTCAGTAATTTTATTACTTTTCAGACATAGTAACAGTAATAGAACAGTAATCAAATTACACTGTAGAAGATGTAATTAGTAGTTAGTAATTAATTACTTTTTAAAGTAACTTACCCAACGCTGATCCTGTACAGCAGAAAAGCAACTTGCTTAAACCTCACTTTTGGCGCCCCTCTGTGGACATTACACCTGGAATATGGCGCTCACATATGCCAAATGCCCAACAACACGTACCACTTTGGCCACTGGGGACAGTGCATTGAATTTCGTTAAGCATGGACAGATTTTAGCTGAGATCAGTCTGTAATTTACCACAAAAAAAATTATATATATACATATATATAAATAAAAATAAAGACAAGTTTATACTTGTAGCAAGTTAACTCATTGAATGTTGTCTGGTTCGTATTCTCTTTTACCTTGCATTGTTTTGTTTTTAGTTTTTTAAGAATGAAGGCAAGTGACAGATTAATTTATACAAACAACAACAACAACAACAACCAAAATAACTGTAGTTTATTTGAATGCAGACCATTGACTTCCAACCCAAAGGTTGGAGTGGTGGTGGTGTTGTGGTCTAAAGCACATAACTGTTAATCAGAAGGTCGCTGGTTCGATCCCCACAGCCACCACCATTGTGTCCTTGAGCAAGGCACTTAACTCCAGGTTGCTCTGGGGGGATTGTCCCTGTAATAAATGCACTGTAAGTCGCTTTGGATAAAAGCATCTGCCAAATGCATCAATGTAAATGTAAATGAGAAACATTTCCTCTTCCCTTTTAAAAATGTATAAGCCTATTTATTTTTCTGTTCTAATACATGTTTAAATGGATATTTGCATTTTATTATCTGCATTTAGCATGTTTTTTTTCCTGCTCTCGGCAACCCTATCAGAACAGAACCAATTCTAGATTTAAATAGAGCCAGAAGGAAATATATAAACTGTTTCATAAAAGATTCGTAGTGTCCAAAGTTCCATCAGATAAATTCAGTCTTCTCTCCTGTGGATCATTTTGAAAATCCTGTTTTCATTGATAAGTGGTGCATTGATGAACCACTCTTAAACAGGAAATGAAAGTATAATTAAAGCATGTGAAGCATTGGTATAAAACTTTAAATAGATAGACAGACAGATAGATAGAAAATGTGCAATAAATAATTGAAAATCGCACTATAATACTCCCTCTAACTTCTCTTGTTTTTACTTGTAACTAAAGCCAAGACAAATGCACAATGAAAGGCTAAGATGATTAATATTTTCTTTCTGAATTGTAAAGACGTTGCATTAAAGTGCTGGTGAATACATGTGCTCTTTGTGTGTATTGATGACATTTTGGTACTCTTTTAAGACAGTAAAAGCAGTGGTTTGACATTCAATCTTCCAAATGGGATTCTCTAAAGTAAAATCACAGGAATGAGAAAGTAGCAGTCACTGTAATCTACACACTGACTGAAACAAACTTCCATGCGCTAAGTGCCTTTAAAGCACCTCAAGTCATGTGGTGTGACACTGTTAACACAAAAATGCAATAGCATAATAAATCAGTCATGCTGTGCTCCAATTTCAATTCAATTTTTATTTATTTATTTTTTTTTATTTTTCAAGCAATAGACATTTTATAAAGAGTGAGAGACAACAAAGTACAGAAAATAACAAACCACTTTCTTTTGGAAAGAAAAAGTATGTACTCTACCTTCTTACATTTAGACAATTGTTTTTTATGTATAAGGAAAAACTGAAGAGAGACTGTTGAGTTATTGGAAATAATGGTATAAAAAGTGGTAGGTATAAAAATAGCTATAGTGGCTGTAAAAGTATTTAGACACTGAAGCCACACTTAAAAAATGTATGTATGCCATTGCATAAAATTACAAAATATCACACAAAGTGGTATTTTTATATAAGAAGGATAGCACAAGCACAAATGGTAAAAATGTTTTAATTGTAAAAGTTAGTGGAACACATCTATAATTAATGTCTGTGATTACTCTGCTAGGACACCTGTGTATAAATGGGAGAAAATGACTTCACTTGTTCACCAAAACTGACCTTGGGACCAGTTAAAATTAATTTTAAAAGTGGCTCAGAAAAGTGTAAGTCTGAGAAAATGTCTAGACCAGATGCCACTTGGTTTTATGTTTTACATAATCTAACCTTATTTTGTAATTCAAATAATTCATTTAACCCTCTGGGGTCTGAGGGTGTTTTGGGCCCTGGAGAAGTTTTGACATGCCTTGACATTTGTGCTTTTTTCAGTTGCTTAAAAACATATTAATGGCTAAAGTCTGATAACACTGTATTCAGCACAAACTGGGCTACAATAATATGTGAGCAACATGTGTGTACATGTTTGTATTTTTGAGAACATTTATGCATGTTTTTTTTTTTTAAAACTAACATTTTAAGTAATTGAAATAAGACCATATAACACATAATAAACATTTGTCCACAAGCCTTTTGAGAACTGGATCACGTAGCCTAGAGTTTTTGCTACAAAATGATGTGAAAACTATCCTGATCACTCTTTCATACAAAACAATATAGTCATTTAACTTTTGTAAGACACTTTTAGTGTTAGAAAGGTCATATGCGAGTAGGTGTGAATGATCATGAATATTTATGTGATTCACACCTGAGGACACAAAGATCCCTCCCCTGGGCCCATCAATGAGGAATGTGACAGAAAGAGAATGAACGTGAGGAGACTTAATGATCAAAATCAAGTTAAGTTAAAAGAAGTAATCTGACTATATATTTTCTTTACATAAAGACTTCACTCAAAGATTTTAGACCTACACTACTGTTAAAAGAAGTCTCTTCTGCTCACCAAGGCTGCATTTATTTTATCCAAAATACAGTAAAAACTGTACGAGGTCTGGAAATGGCAAAAACTGAGCAAAAATTGAAGAGAAATATCACAATGGCTGACTTCCTGTTGAATTTAGGATATGGTTCTAAGAGACTTTTTTGTATTTGTTGACATGTTACATATGCCTACTGATTTTCATAAGTGTAGGTGAAACTTGGCGTGAGGGCTGCTTCATTGAAATTTCGTAGGTGAAGCCATTTTGCCACAATTCATTCTAAAACCAGTTTCAGATGTACATTTTCCCCACTTTCGAGATGTGTGCTATGTTTCATGACTTTTCAAGCATGTTTAGGCCTCAAAAATGTGCCTCGTTTCATATCAAACTTTGTCAGGTAGCCACGTACACACCCTTCAACGAAAACTCCAAAGCTTTGTAATTTAACATCACCAAGGCCTTTAGATTAAGACTGACTAAATATAATGTTGATCTGATTAAATATCTGTGAAGAGTTTGTTGAAGTATAAGACCTGGAACTGGCTGTTGCCAGTAGGTGGCGCTATGACTATGAATTAATATTGGCACGTAGATCTATTCAGGCCGGGACTCTTATAAAACATGTGAAGTTTGGGGCAGATTGGACAGTGTATGTATGAGTTATAACAACTTCCTGTTTCATTGCGAAACGTCGAAATTTGTCAGACCGTCACAGCCATGCCGTGCAGAGAAAACTCAAAAGCTTCGCAATTTAGTATTTTTAAGGCCTTTAGATTAGAATAACCAAATATGAAGATCTGATGAAATCTCTAGGAGGAGTTTGTTAAAGTACGATGCCTGGAAATGGCAAAAAACTGAGCAAAAATTGAAGAGAAAAATCTAAATGGCTGACTTCCTGTTGGGTTTAAGGCATGGGTCCAATACTTTTTTGTAGGTATTGGCAAGTTACACATGTGTACCAATTTTCGTACGTGTAGGTGAAACGTAGCGTAAAGCGCAAATTGGTGAAAGTTTGTAGGTGGCGCTATCGAGACATTTTGCCACACCTAATTCTGAAACCCATATCAGATGTCAATTTCACTGCTTCTGATGCGTGTGCAAAGTTTCATGAGTTTTCAAGTATGTTTAGGCCCTCAAAAATGCTATTCATTTGCGGAAAAAATACGAAACGCTTAGAAGAACAATAGGGTCCTCGAAATCAGTGCTCAGGACCTAATAATAATTATAATAATAAATAAATAAAAAGGAAAACTCATAATATGCCGGAAGTTTATTGAATCAAATATTTTTTTTTATATATGGCTGAGATCTTCAAAAAACAAACAATAACCTTTCCAGTTTCTGTAGAATATATAACCTGCCTCACTATGTGACATTTTAACAATTTAGCTTTGAATTGAGACACAATTCATTTGAGCTGTAATTGCCAAATAAGAGGGTCACATCCCATCAAATATTCATGTTATTAGTCAACATCTAATACAGGTTAATCAAGTGTGATAAAGGATCTTACATTTTTACATTTGCTTATTCTAACTATTAAATGGTAGTATGCAGACTTCATCAGTCTTAAATGAGTCTGTAGTGTCACCTGACTCAAATTCCCACCTGAATTCCCTTTTATTAATAATTTAAACATATTTGATTTATGGACTGTTTTAAATCCTGATGTCAGTTTATAGGCTTTAATCTGCTCACCATAAATCTCAATCCATGACTGATTAAATATTCTGAATACCCTTCTTACTGTAATAGTATCCCCTGATGTCCAGGCAGAGGTTACGCCCATCTTACTTCATTTATTTTTTATATAGGACCATGTCTTAAGGAAAACCCACCTTTGCTCTCTGAGAAAACGTTGAAGGATTGTCCAGAAGTGAACATTGGAGGTCATAATGCCCAAAACTATTGCAAGAAAACACAAAGTGCTTTACC